>NC_041397.2:160029922-160039922 GCF_900747795.2 Erpetoichthys calabaricus | reverse complement strand
CATAGCACTTCTGATACATAGGATTAACCAATGGAACTATAACTGAGTCCCACTGACTGAAAATTCCTTGGGCAAAGCCAAGCAACACAGCTAATTCATAATAAAAATGGTGCTCTGTGGAGGTTAAGATCCATAAATAAATAAATCCAAAAAAGGTTCAAGTTCAAAGTTAAAATACAGTCAGCATTCCTACTTTAAAACCAATCTGAAGTCGCGGTGCCTTCCTCTAAAAACTGATGTCTCCCCTGTTTGCCCTCCATAGCCTGTTCAGCAAGGTGACATGTCATCCAGCAGGTGGAATCAACCATCCAGTCTGGCTCTTGCTTCCACCATCATTCCCTGGCCTTCATCAGTAAGCACTGTGAGCCCTGTCCCATGCTTCTGCCACAATCCCTTGACTTCTGCAGGAGCCCACTCTGAGCAGTTGGTCACTCCTGCTCCTAAAGCATTTAGCAGAAGCAAACCTGGTCCCATGATCACCATCCACTCGCTCCTTGTGGGATGTCATTCCTGACTGCCTGCCTCCCTTTCACAGCACCCGCTCTCCCATTATCCTGACATTTCTTCTTTCCTTTCTTTTTCTCTCTCTGTTAACCTTGATGTCTCTTTCTTTTCAATCTCTCCCTGTCTCTTACCTCAGGCTCCTTTATATGCACTCCAGAGCACTAATGAGGAAGCCATCTGAACCACGTTTGTCTGCATGTGAATGCAAGTGCAGCTGATCTCCCTATCAACAGCTGTGAGAAAATAATTTTACAGTAACATAGCATTCATCTTAAGGATATTGCATAAAGAGTTAACAAACGTCAGAAACCTGATCAAGCATGTCAGAAAACCAGATAAAGGTCAATTTAACAAAAAAGACAAAAATGAAAGACACAAAATGCACTAAAAGATGACTAACACATCTTTAGCTGTCCTGTAAACAACAAGATTATACAATTGTTATATACACAGACATTTCAAAGGTGATGGCTAAATCTAAAGGATAGGTGAAGAATATAATAAAATATACTTTTATTTTTAAACAGTCCTTTGGGTGTAGACCAATGAACCAACCAAAATAAATGTATGCATTGATTTACGCTGTTATATCAATTGAATTGGTTATAAAACGGACCTATGCCCTTAATAGTTTGACCATTCTATAACAGACTACTGTGATGGATGCTCCCTCTAAGGCATTTGCTGGGAGTAATAAAAGACGCAATAAACAGTTTATCTCCTGCCTGATTATTGACTCAAAAAATTTTATTAAACTTGCCCCAGTAGAGGATACATGTCTTTCTTTAACGAAGATGTTGATTTCTACCACACACCCAAGGACCACTTTGTCCACACTACTACACCGATCTAGGTCTACCCCTAGCCTGAGTGCACTGTTTTTAATTAAAAATTTGCACACAGCCATGCACCCCAAATGTATTTTAAAAAATGATGTAGCAATAAATGATAGTAGAAGAAAAAAAAAAAATTGAAGTGTCATTTTGAAATATACAGGTTTTGTACTGAATGCTAAATCTCCCAGGCCATCAAATTCTTAATCTCAATCCTGTCATTTTATGTTTATGGATCTTTACTTAATATGTACATATATGCATCAAACTTCTCTTAATTTATTATAGACCCTTTGCATTATTACTTGGACTATGACCACAAGTGGGTTAGTTTTATACACTATTCACATTAAGCTCCAAGAATTCCTTTCTCCTAATCCTGTGTTTTTCACCCAGTGTGCCATGGCACAGTGGTACGCCATGAGAGCTACCCAGGTGTGCTTTGGAAATAATAGTGCAGCGCACTTAAGTCTGAACCTTAAGAGGACAACCTCTTCAGGTGGTTGAGATCTGTCTGAAGAGGAGAGAACAACCTGGAGAAATTGGCATAAAAGCAGGTCCTTGACCACTATATTGCAGACACAGCACTTAGAGCACTTCAGACATGTCTCTAGGCTGCTATAACATATAAGTGTTTGTGCTTAGTAAGATAGTGGCGTGCTTTGGGATGTTTTACAAATTTACAAATATTAAAATCAAAAAGGAACCCTGAGCCTAATAAGGTTTACTTGTAGCACTACATTTTACAAACTACTGTATATTCTGGCAATAATATGACACAGTCAAATAACTTAATGAATGAGGAGATAAAATGGATTCCACTACAAACCAATGAGCATTACATCTATGTAATGTAAAATTATGGAAAGGTATGGGTGAAACATAACAGCAGTCTAATATGAACAAACTTTCTGCTGCAAAAAGATGTGTGGTGGATCTGAAATGACATTCACAACACACTGAACACCAGCACTGACTGAAATGGCAGTTCATTTACCAGAGAAACTACATCCAGCACGTTTTTTTTTTTTTTGTTAACGTATAATTAATAGAGGACACCATGTTATTATTGGCAATTCATTTCAGTCCTTACTATTTGAGTGAATAAACACAAGAATATATTTCTACAATGAAAGACACCAAAAATTAAAACAAATTATTATTTTTGAGAATAAAAATGACATATTTAAAAGGAATTCACAAGGACTTTTCTAGTAAAAGTATAATTAAGAAAAAGAAAAAAGATTTGTTATTTACCTGGTCTTCCGTATTATCCTGGATAACACATTCATTCTCCAAAAAGAAACTGTTTACATCATTGACGTTAATATCAGTAGGTCGGTTTAGTTTTGATTCCTCTAAATTACATGGCCTGGACACTAACTTCTCCAGCAACTTCATGTAGAATTTCAACAAAGTAATATCATCACTTCTCATAAACTACCAAAAGAAATAAAAAAAATTGATAGATATATATTAAAATATTCAAAAGCTATCATTCTTAAATAAAGAAAACAAATGAAACCTTTTTTTAATTTAAATATAATTGAATATTAATACAGAAACAATGCAAATACATTTTGAGCTGCATTTTCATGGAATGAAAAAAAGACACCACAGTACTCAGTTTTGGAAAATAGTGGTTTAACAGAGGCTACTCATGCCTGGAGTGTTTCAAATACAGTATTTTTTAATGAACTCATCCAATTCAGGAGAACCAGGTCTCTGTAAACTTTACCAGTTCTGGACAAAGAGAAACACTGGGGCAAATACTGAAGAAGCTTTACAATAAACTTCTAGCTTGAACAGAACTGTAGGCACGCCATTCTATTTTCATGTTTTTCTGGGCAGAGAATAAGTTGTTTCAGTGCTGCTTCATAATTAAAATTTCTTGACAACATTTTAAAGCAATGATGAAATTAAACATTCTTTACACTGTATAAAGTTTGAAAATGTGTTCTAAATATGTCCATTCATGAAGTTATAAATGTAACAAGCTCCTCCTTAAAAACAGACATTGATTATTTTTCATTCAAACAATTACATATTTATAATTACAATAATTAGTGAATTTCCCCTTGGGATTAATAAAGTATCAATCTATCTATCTATCTATCTACAACAACCTTACATCAGTTTACAATACTAACATTACCTGGGTACTACCCGCCTTTCTAGAAGGCTTCTTTAAGAGTAGACTGCAGCCTGAGTGTCTGTGCACTATTGATCGCCTCTGTTGTAACTCTTCATGTTCGGCAACGTGACTGACTTTCATGTATTTTACCAGGTTTGTGTTGCTGTCACAATAACGTCTGGTCTTCTGACATATCACATTTTGGTTCATTATTGTTCAGTGTAGTAAAATAACTCCTAACAACACTTCACTTTCTTTCTGCCATTGCCTCACATACACAGTGCCACTGCTTTGGCTGGTGGACCGCAGCACTGCCAGTGTGAATGCAGGGCAATAAAAAGAGCGGAAGGAAAAGCAGCTCCTGTTTTACATAATATGACACATTTAAATTAATCATGTTCTCACCATCAAATGACTTTTAAAACAATTTCTAATAACCTTGCATATTACTGAAAACGTACAATAGTGACACTTTTAATGTGAACATAAATGTTTAAATGGAAAGGTCAGGACTGGAGGTATCAATACTTTAGTATTATTGACATTGTAAAATTGAATAGATTAAATAACGATTCCTTAGTGTGAAGAATTATGGGATAAAAAGAATTGGATCAAGCTTCATTTAACACCCAAAAAGTAATGTCTTAGCACTAGGAAAAAAGCTAGCAGCCGATACCAGTAAGAGAGTTCCCTCAGTAAGAAGGGAGTAGGCTGTAAAAAAATTTACTTGATACAACAGTTTTTAGCAGTCTGGGAAGCTAGCATATTTAACAGGGTGACAGCGTAAGGGTTCATTAATCGGCTAGATGCATCGTCAATATAAATAAACATTATCGATGGACTCCAAATATTTGCAGAATTTTTCAGAAGGTGCGAAACTGCAGCCGTCACTATTGGTTTTTTTTTGTGTGTTTTTTTATTTCAATCTTGCACGCCTCACTGTCAGACACCTTATTATAGCAGTTTCACTTTGATGACAGAGTCGCTTTGTACTTTTTTCTTCTTCCAACTCGATAACCTGGGACCGCCTTGGTGGCTCTTTGAGCTTCATGCTGTAGCCTCATACTTCCGGACCGGATGGAAAGACACACACACTTTCACATGTAGACGTTATATATATATATATATATATATATATATATATATATATATATATATATATATATATATATGTGTGTGTGTGTGTATACATATATATATTATATATGATATAAAACATATATATACAGTACTGTGCAAAAGTGTTAGGCAGGTGTGAAAAAATGCTGTAAACAAAGAATGCTTTCAGAAATATAAATAATGATTGTTTATTGTTATCAATTTACAAAATGCAAAGTGAGCGAACAAAAGAAAAATCTAAATCAAATCAATATGTGGTGTTACTACCTTTTGCCTTCAAACCAGCATCAATTCTTCTAGATACACTTGCACACAGTTTATGAAGGAACTCGGCTGGTAGGTTGTTCCAAACATCTTGGAGAACTAACCACAGATCTTCTGTGGATGTAGGCTTCCTCACATCCTTCTGTCTCTTCATGTAATCCCAGACACACTCGATGATGTTGAGATCAGGGCTCTGTGGGGGCCATACCATCACTTCCAGGACTTCTTGTTCTTCTTTATGCTGAAGATAGTTCTAAATGACTTTGGCTGTATGTTCGGGGTCGTTGTCCTGCTGCAGAATAAATTTGGGGCCAATCATACGCCTCCCTGATGGTATTGCATGATGGATAAGTATCTGCCTGTATTTCTCAGCATTGAGAACACCATTAATCCTGACCAAATTTCCAACTCCATTTGCAGAAATGCAGCCCAAAACGTTCAAGGAACCTCCACCATACTTCACTGTTGCCTGCAGACACTCATTATTGTACCACTCTCCAGCCCTTCGCTTGAAGTTTTGAAGGCAAAGGGTGGTCACACCAAATATTGATTTGATTTAGATTTCTCTTTTGTTCATTCATTGCATTTTGTTGATTGATGAAAATAAATGATTAACACTTCCATTTTTGAGAGCATTCTTTGTTTACAGCATTTTTTCACACCTGCCTAAAACTTTTGCACAGTACTGTATATGATATAACAGATAAATATCTTTATACATTTAAGAAACATCTTGCCTGAAGAAGGGGCCTGAGTTGCCTCGAAAGCTTGCATATTGTAATCTTTTTAGTTAGCCAATAAAAGGTGTCATTTTGCTTGGCTTTTCTCTCTCTCTCTCATATATATTTATATATATATATATATATATTTTATATATATATATATATTTTATATATATATATTTTATATATATATATTTTATAGTACTAGGGTGTTGTACCGTGTTAGCCATTATGAATGTAGAGAAAAGCCAAGCAAAATGACACCTTTTATTGGCTAACTAGAAAGATTACAATATGCAAGCTTTCGAGGCAACTCAGGCCCCTTCTTCAGGCAAGATGTAATCTTGCCTGAAGAAGGGGCCTGAGTTGCCTCGAAAGCTTGCATATTGTAATCTTTCTAGTTAGCCAATAAAAGGTGTCATTTTGCTTGGCTTTTCTCTATATTTTATATATATATATATATATATACACACACCTCTTTAATAAAATCCCTGTGTGCGTCCATGTGTCCGTGTGTATGTGTCTTCTGGTGAAGCGCGCATGCATGGGGTACGGTGCGATGCTTCAAAGGCCGCCTGACGCGTCACACAAGACAGAGAGGGCGGGACCTATAAAATATCGCACGGCCAATCCAATCGGATTTCGGTAAATGAGGTAAGACCTAAAACATAATGCACGAAAAATCCAATCGGGTACTGAGACGCGGAGACCAGCTTCCCCAAAGAGGTGGGATTAGTGTTTGTTGTTCACTCTGAGGATGTCAGATTTGCAATTAACAAATTTGGCCCGGTAAAGTGTTTTCCTAAATATACGAATTTTCATGATATTACAATAGGATGACTTTTAAAAGTAGATTTATTTTCCCACACATAAAATCCGTTACTGGGGAGACACCATACATACAATAATCAGCTGCACGCCAGCACAGATTAAAATACTTGCTGGAGAGACGTATTACTGTGAGAGAAAATTAAAGGCACACAATGCAGTGACGCATATCACAGCCACATACAAGCCAGTATTACAATAACAGGAAATAGATGGTCCTTTGCTATTTAATATAGACTGTTCCTACTAATGTTTATGCACTACTATTCTAGTGCCCATTATTGTAATGGGCTTAATGTCTAGTATGATATATATATAAGTACATACATACATACATACATACATACATACATACATAACACATACACACACACACACAGAGAGGTGGGTCTTCATTTACGAATGAAATCCATTCCTGTAGACTTTCATTAACCGATTTTACATTTAAGTTGGAACTTGCACTTAAAAATATACTTTAATTGAAAAATTGTCAAAAAATCATAATGCTTTATAACTTAATTTATAAAGAAAATATTTTAAACTTATAAATAGTTGTGTTACCTGGCTTTGCCCAGAAAATTTAGTAAGACAATGGACCTCAACTATAGTGATCACAATTAATAAAGTATATCAGAAGTACCGTGTTAGCTAGTGCTTTCTTTATTTGTATTTTTTTTTTTAAACCTAGGACTAATATTATTGGTAGGTAATTGCCAAGTAATGGTTAAGGCTTTGGACCTAGGATTATAAACACTGAGGTTGCAGGTTCAAATCCTGCTATTGAAACTGTATGACCATAAGCAAGTCCCTTCACGGACCTGTGCTCTAATTTTTACTTTTGAACATGCTACATACCAGTGCCAGTGAGTAAAACATTCCTGCGTTAAATCAATTCTTACCTTTCCGAGTGACTTAGCTTTTGTTGATGGTCACTTCAAAACAATTTTATAAGAAGTGTACTCTTTAGAATTGAAATGCATAATTAGTAGGAATAATGTGAAATCTGACTACAGTTATATTATTATTATTACTACATATATGATTTTCACTTGTTTACTAAAGTACAGTTTTTTTGTTGTATTTTTTGTTAGTTGTATGTAGTTTGCAGATGTAATATATATGCAAAGCAGTGCTTGAAGTGAATAGACTTAACTGCATGCACCCTATGTTAATCTGATATATTAATATGAAGAGTGACAAGCACAGAGCAGTTGCACTCAATCAAATGTAACACAATTTCTGTGACTTTCCCATTAGAAATTCAAGTGCCACTATCTAAGACCGACAATGTGGTACTACGCGATTTAAGCCCCATGATTGAAAAGTGGTTGGTGGTGGTAGTTTGGTCTGGAGGGGCATCTCCTTTGGAGTTTACAGTACCGTGATCGAAGAGTGGGGGAGGCTGTCAGTTCCCTGTGGTTTTCAGCTCTGCAACTGGGCTTGGAGATCAATGGAGGAGAATGGACAATCAAGTTGAAGAGTGGTATGCACCTAGCAATTCTGGCAAAAAAAAAAAAAAAGTGCTTGCCAACCATTTGGCTTTGCATCTTTCTTGGGCTTTGCCATCACTAAATTTCAATCAAATTCATCAAAGCATTTTTGAGATTTTTGGCACATTTAGCTTTTCTGTTGTGGGAGGTTTATCCTGAAATACTGGTATTTCAAAATGTCCTTTATTATTATTAGCAGATACCTAAATGGGAATAGTGTTAGGTGTGTCAACTTTGCATATTTATATTTTATACTAGGGGGCTTCGTCCCCTGCTCGCTTCGCTCGCCAGCCCCTGTGTTTGGTTAATTGGAAATACAATTTAAATTTTTTTTTTCTTTGGAATTGTTTCAATTTCATTATCTGCACTTTTACTTTAAAGCTTCATTAAAAACAATATTTTTTGTAGACACTTTGTAACAAACGCAACGTATAACTGGCCATGAGAGAATATTGTTTCTGTTTCTCTAATCTATAATAATAAAAGGCAAAGCCCTCACTGACTGACTGACTCACTCACTCACTCACTGACTGACTGACTGACTCACTCATCACTAATTCTCCAACTTCCCGTGTAGGTGGAAGGCTGAAATTTGGCAGGCTCATTCCTTACAGCTTACTTACAAAAGTTAGGCAGGTTTCATTTCGAAATTCAAAGCGTAATGGTCATAACTGGAACATATTTTTTGTCCATACACTGCAATGGAGGAGGCGGAGTCACGTATCGCGTCATCACGCCTCCTACGTAATCACGTGAACTAAAAACAAGGAAGAGATTTACAGCACGAGTCGCACGCGGGAACGAAGGTAAATGACGTTAATTTTTGACTGTCTTTTAATACTGTGTAAGCATACATATTAACACATGTGCAATTAAACGTGTGCATTTACGGGGTGATTTCTCAGGCTTAAAAGCTCACCTTTTATCAAACGCGGGAACAAAGGTAACTGACGTTGTTCACTGTCTTTTAATACTGTGTAACCATACATATTAACACATGTCCAATTAAACGTGTGCATTTACGGGGTGATTTCTCAGGCTTAAAAGCTCGCCTTTTACTAAAAGGTAAATGCAAAACTATTTTCAATCAGTTTATTGAAACGCTCCCGTTAAGGATTGCAATAACATATTCGCGAGATAAAAGAACGAAGTGGGGGGAAATGGAGGAAGAGCCGCAAACAGCGAAGAGCAAAAAATTAATTAAACAATTGAGAACGGAGCGAGTTAAGCATACAAGCATGTTCATAAGGGAAACAAAGCACGGTGTAAAACGTAAGTTTAAATTAAGTTTATACAAACGCTCCCGCTGCGGATTGCAATAACATATTCGCGAGATAAAAGTTTAATGAGAAGACACGAGGTATAAACGAACCACACGCCGTGGCGCAACGTTAGGGGCAACAGTTTCAACCATTCTATGATCTGCTTCTCGCAACTGAAAGACGGCACATGGCGGATGTTAGCCGACTTGCTGACCGCAACGTTAGGGGCTTCAACTATGGCGCTGATGCCACATCTCAGTGCCAACACTTTGCAGACTGTACTTAAAAGACACGCCCTCCTCACTGGACAGTTAAAAACACCAATCAAACTAACGATGACATCAAGTATTACCCAATCAAAAGTATGAAAGGAGGCATCTTCATAAAATGCGTGTGGGATGATTTGCATGAGACGCTGCTTTAAAAAAAAAAATGATAAAAAAAAATACGGTATAAATCCCGTCCAGTATTGATTCAAAACGGGACGCGCAATTTCATTCTCAAACGCGCCACGATTCCGTATTTTAAAGGACGGGTGGCAACCCTACAGTGCCAGGTAACCACCCATACAATCAGATTGTGATTTAGACTAGGAATGCAATGAATGTAATTACCCCGATCTACATACAAGGCGAAAGTCATGCAACATTCAAAGATGATGGTTTGGGATAAGTACACCATACAACATAAAAGAGCTTATGAAGCCTTGAACCGAAAAAAGCAAGATCTCAGAGATCGTAAAAAAAAAAATAAGAGGTAATGTCGTTTTACTCGCTGTAGATTTTAGTCAAACATTACCAGTTATTCCACAAGGGAGACCAGCAGATGAACTCAACGCGTGTTT
>NC_041397.2:160002422-160019922 GCF_900747795.2 Erpetoichthys calabaricus | reverse complement strand
GGTACAGGGGCACTGGGTTGTGTACGGTTACTGTAAATATTCTACATATGGTGAATAAACATGTGTTGGTGACTAAATCATCGGTGTCCACCTGTCTGTGTCCGAGCTGGTTCCCACAGTATATACACATACATACATACATACATACATACATACATACATACACACACACACACACACACACACACACATATTATATAGAGTTCAGAAACCTCACTATAAATGATAGTGAAACATAGTTTGTACAACATGGGGACCTGCAGAGGCGAATTCGGTGGTTTATCATTTGCCTGGCAAATATCTGTCTTGGTCAAGTTTTACTTTTGACAGTGAAGTAGCTGGCTAACAGAAGAGCCATTCTTGAAATTTTATGTCTTCATTTATTAATTATTTTCATTTAATAATCCTTTTCTGCACAGAACAGTGCTATGCGTTTGGTTTTCTCTATGCTTGAGCCTATGAGTTTACTTATAATACCTTATGCATGTTTGATAATAATAATAATAACAATAATAATACATTTTATTTATATAGCGCCTTTCCCATGCTCAAGGCACTTACAGAATATAATAAAGAACGGCAGCGTATACAGTATATAGCATTGTACAAACCAGATAAAGAAATAAAGAAGATTAAGACAGTGAATTCTGAAAAAAAATAAAAAGAAACAAACAACATAATTGATGGTCTAGCACACACACACAGGTTACATTAGCATCTTGACAGAGAGTAAACTGAGAGAAGGGTAATAAAGTCAAGTAGAGCTAAAAGCCTTCCTGAACAGATGAGTTTTGAGTTGTTTTTTAAAAGAATTCATGGAGTCAGCTGACCTGATTAATTTTGGTAGGTCATTCCAGAGTCTGGGCGCTATATCTATCTATCTATCTATCTATCTATCTATCTATCTATCTATCTATCTATACAGCTGAAGGCCCTGTCACCCATGGAGTGTAGATTAGTGTGGGGCACAACAAGATTGCCAGAATCAGAGGACCTTAGTGGGCGGGCAGGCACATAGTGATGGAGAAGGTCACTGATGTAGTATGGTGCAAGGTTATTTAAGGCTTTGTAAGTTATTAGTAGGATTTTATATTCGATTCTGTAAGACACAGGGAGCCAGTGGAGACGGAGCAGGATGGGTGTGATGTGCTCGCTGCTGCTGGTTCGAGTAAGGACTCTTACAGCTGAGTTTTGAATAAGCTGGAGCTGTGATATAAGATTAGAAGGGGCACCTGCCAGTAGGGAATTACAATAATCGATGCGGGATGTGATAAAAGCATGGACAAGTTTCTCAGCGTTAGAAAAGGAGAGGAAGGAGCGAACACAGGATATGTTACGGAGGTGAAAGTAAGTAAGTTTCTTAATGTGATTTATGTGGGCGGAATAAGAGAGGGAGGAATCAAAAATGACACCAAGATTTTTTACAGTAGAGGCAGGTCTGATGAGATCACCGCCAAGATGGACTGAGAAGGAGCTCATTTTCTTAAGTTGCATTTTAGTCCCAATTTGCAGAAGTTCAGTTTTATTGCAATTTAACTTTAAAGAGTTCTGCTCCATCCAGGTTTTAATTTCACTAAGGCAGGTTGTGAGCTGAGAAAGCTCTGATGAAGTTCCACTTTCAACATTGAAATAGAGTTGAGTATCATCTGCATAAAAATGATAACCCAGTCCATAGCTACGGATAATATGGCCAAGGGGAAGCATGTAAATACAGAAAAGCAGAGGACCGAGGACAGAGCCTTGAGGGACTCCATGTGTGACTGGTGCTGAGCTGGATCTGCTCTTGCCAAGACTAACAAACTCTTGCCTATCAGTCAGATAGGACTTGAACCACTGGAGGGCAGTGCCAGAGATACCCAGCATGTTCTCCATTCTGGACAGTAGGATGTCATGTCTGACAGTGTCAAATGCTGCACTGAGGTCTAACAGAATTAATATGCTGGTTTGTCCAGAGTCTGCTGCCATAAGCAAATCATTGGTTACCCGTAGCAGAGCAGTTTCACAGCTGTGCCGCACCCTGAAACCCGACTGAAAGGGTTCCATCAAATTATTAGAGGTTAGGTAGTTGGTGAGTTGGGAAGCTACAACACGCTCAAGAACTTTTGACAGGAAAGGTAACTGGGAAATAGGCCGGAAATTGTTAAGATTGTCAGCATCAAGGCCAGACTTTTTTAACATTGGGGTTACAGAAGCAATTTTAAAAGTGAGCGGCACAGAGCCAGTGTCAAGGGATGAGTTTATTATTGTTGTAACAGTCGGGATTATGGCATGAAGGCAGGATTTAAGTAGTGTGGTGGGGATGGGGTCCAGTACACAAGTAGTCGGCCTCATCTTACAAAGCAGGTTATTAACAGACGCAGATGTGACTGGTGAGAACTTAGAGAAGGAGCTGGATGGCGTGGGAAAACAGGGAGAGATATAAACAGATGATGTATTTATGTTAGTTGAATTATTTAGATCATTAATTTTGTTACGGAAAAAGTGGAGGAATTCCTCACAGACTTCAGTAGAAGAGGTAGTTGTGCCAGATGCGGGTTCAAGTAGTTTATTAACTACAGAGAACAGAACCCTTGGGTTATCGTGGCCACTTTCTATTATTCTGCCGTAATGGGTGTTCTTGGCAGAAGTTAGTGCTTCTCTGTAAGCTCTTTGGTGGTCAGAGAAAGCCTGGATGTGCACGGTGAGGCCAGTCTTACGTGACATTCTCTCAAGGCGTCGGCCAGCTGCTTTCATAGATCTCAATTCTGAGTTATACCAAGGAGCTGAACGTTTAAAGGAAACCTCCTTATGTTTTAAAGGAGTTGTTTTATCTAATGCTGAATGAAGTGCTGAGTTATAGTGGTCAACAAGACTATCTAGTGTTGGTGGAACAGGTGAAGACAGTAAAAGATCAGAAATGTATCCAGAAAGGATAGAGGGACAGATATTTTTAAGGTTTCTGTAAGAAATTTGTCGTTTACAGGTAAGAGGAGGGAAAGGCAGTGAAACAGTGAAAAATACTGCTTTATGGTCAGAGAGTCCCAAATCAGTGCTGTAAATGTTGGCAACAGATAGTCCATAAGTGCAGATCAGATCCAATATATGACCGCCAGAGTGGGTTGGAAAATCAACATGTTGTGTCAAGTCAAAGCAGTCCAGTAAGGATAGGAATTCATTTCTCAGTTTAGATGTGGGGATGTCAATATGGATGTTGAAATCACCAAGAAGGATAATTCTCTGAGAGTAAGAGCTTAGGTGGGTCAAAAGTTCAATCAGATCAGATAAGAAGGATGCATTGTATTTTGGGGGACGGTAAAGAGCAATGAGTAAGACAGGACCTGATTTCGTTATTAGTTTAAGAGCCAGGCACTCAAAAGACAATGGACAGTCAATCGGGATTCGTTTAATGTTTAAGTCATCTCTGACAATTACTGCAAGCCTGCCGCCTTGTCTTGAGCTGCGAGGCTCTGTGATAAACAAATTCTGCTTGGTTTTGTGCTTTCTGAGCAGCAGTTCAAACCTGCCATATTCTATTGTTTAGAATGAAGTTCTGTTTACTTTAGTCTATTGTGTATACACACTCAGGTATCTCTGTTGTAGTTGAAAAGAGAAATCATGTTTTATGTATTGATTGGTTTCTGAAGATTGCCATAAGTTGACACCCAACTGCATATGTGTGTATATACGTATGTATATGTATAATATTCTACACATACAATTTTCAAGCATATTTAATTTTCAAAAGAAAAACACTTAATTCTGTCATTTAGCTATAATCTTTAAGTGTTAAAAGTATTAAACCAATTAGATGAATTTGATATTATGAAGAATAACACAGTTTTCTTACTTTAGTGTAGTCATCCACACATGTTTTTATATAAAGCATGAGATGTTTAACGGCCAGTAAAAATTCACTTTGTTGAAGTTCTGAAATGGTCTGCCTTAATGCAACCTCCAAATCACATCGCTGAGGATGATTTGCATGTTTAACAAAAGATTCCTTCAACAGGCTAGAGAATGAGGCATGATGTTGAACACTTTCAAGGGTGGATCCAGTTTCACCAAACTAAGATAGAAAAAGAAATACCAAATGAAATTAAAATTATCGCATTTCCAGATACAACATAACAATTTCTTTTTGACTCACACTAATAGATGCATGTGTATAGTACTTTGTGGTTTTCCTTTTTTTTTGTTTTATTGTAGCAATAATGTGCACGTTAATGATAAAAAAACAAATTTAAACCTGTATAAGTAACACTAAACCATACCTCACACTATTACAGTAGCTTCAAACACTATTAGAAAGCATGGCATTTTCCCTCAGTCACAACACAGAAAAGAAAGATTACACCATAAATTTTGCATGCAGCACCTGAAAGTTAAGAGTGTAGCCTGTATTAACAGAAACTCAAGTAACTGTAAGTGCTTACAAAAAGCACTTGTGAACAAAACAAAGTTTCCTTGAAAACATTTAAACAAAAAGCTACTACATAAAAAGGGTGTATTATTTAGTGCTTAAGTAAACGATAAAAGTATACTACAATAATATAAGTGTTTAAAATACAAGTGACTTTATTATAAAAAGTGACATGAAAGGATTAACAGGTAATGACAGCTAAGGAGAAAAAAGAATGAATAGTTAGGATCATGGTGATTAACATCATCTAGGAACAGAAATGAAAATGTGTCGATCTGGGAAATGAGTGTAATGCAGTGAAATTGCTAATAAATAAGATTATAATAGACTACACCTGCACTATAAAACTATGTTACTTTCTTTATTAAGGAAAATGTCAAGTGGATTTAAAAAATGTTTAATAATTCAGTAGATTTGTTTAAAAAAAGTCTTAGAAAATAATACCACAAAATAAGAAAGGTTAATAAATTTATATTACAGATGTTGTGAAATACTTCCTGCTCCTAAAACCTCCTTAGAGGTGCCCCATGATCCATCCTCTGAATAAACATATTTGGAATATAGACACACAAAGCACTGTTTAAACAATACATTAGTCTCGACACATTTCTTTTAGTAATATTCATTTATGAATATATGGTTGAAAGGAAACAAAAACATGTACTTTATTATATGGCCATTGTTATTTGTCTCCTTATGACTCCATTGTCACTATGATGATTAGAATACTCTTTTTAGGCCTCAGTGAGGTACAGATTTTCTAATTTGATCCATCAGACAAAAAACTAAAGATCCCCTGGTCTAAAGGGAAGGAAAAACAATCCATTACAGACCCTTACAGATTTTCTAATGAAATCAAAGAAAGTCTCACTCAGAGCCTGACCTTTTTCTGGACCCAATACTTGGGGGGTGTTCCCCAGGATGCGCTGGGTGCCTGATATAGAATGCTAGTCTCAGCCTGAATGATCTATGTTGAAATGCCAAATTGTATCACTACCTTCAAGGTGAAGGGTGAGGATCAGATGCAATGCTAATACTATACTCCTCAGTCAAGTGTGCTCTCTCACAATCTCTGGCCAGCAGTGACGACACTCACAAACCCTAAGGTGGGTGCAATACAGCTGCAGTTTGTTCAACTGAATGAGTGGGTTGCCTCAATGAGTATCAAAGATGAAAACGTTGTCTCTTGTTTGCATGTATGCACTAAACCAACTATATTGATAATATTCTGCCTTTTTAGAGACACTAAATTCAGCACGTACAAAGGTACTCTATAGTTCTATTGAAAGACTATAATGCTTAATAAGGAACACAGATACTAGGAGGAATCTGATGGCAAGGGATGGTCTTCTTTATCTGAATTGGGGCGACAAACTGATACTAAATTTCTGAGTTAGTCATAGACTATTAACAGCCATGTTTGAACAAATAATTTCTCATTAGTGTATCTAGTGCCAGAGCACCATTGGCCAAAAGTCTAAGATTACTTCTGTAGTTGTGACATGTGATATGAATCCATATGTTCTGATGCTGACATGTCAATTGATCCACAGTGCAAAGACTATGTCAGGCACCCAGTGCTTGCTGGTGATCACCACTCTAAGTCCTGGATCCAGGAGAAGATCCTGGTATCCCTCTTCAGGGGTTCGCTTTGATGTAATTGGAAAATTTGTAGGGGTCAGTAATTAATTGTTTTCCTTCCCATTAGACCAGGGGTTCTTAAACAAGAAAAGCTTAAAGCACTTGATACTGTAAGAACTACCTGGCCTGCACACCTCCTTAAATGTTGCATAGAAGGAAGGGTCAATCTCTTCAGGGTTAAGGAGTCCAAGGAGTTGGATAATTTACAAAAAAAAAAAGCATCTAGGTAAGTAGTAAGCAGCTGCACAAAGTGTGGGGATTACATATCTCTGGAATTTGTTAATGATCACAAGATTTCTTAACACCAGCCTAACATTAGTAGTTTAATGGATGTTGTACCACAACACGGTAGTGAAGCAGAAGTTCTGTCCATGAGCTTTGGGTAATAATAGCATAAACGAGATCTTGAGTACAGGTGCCTAAAGGGAGTTTCTTGCACCTTGACAAGGTTGAGAAACTCAGCAAAACAGTAGGACCACAGTGTACACCATACTATAGCTGCTATTCCACATCGTAAGGAAATATTTGAGGTTGTTCAAGTATATATAGTCTCGTTTGAGATGTGTACAAGGCAAGGGTCTACTGGGAGGACACTTTGGGGCAGACTTACGTCAAGCTTAAGAGATTACATCTACCACATTCCTGGAACTATCTGTGTTTTTCCCCTGGAAGAGATGGAAGAAATTGCTGGGTACAGGGAGGTGTGATCAACCCAGTTCAGAGTGTTGTTACCATTTTATTCACCAAGAAAGTATGGTTTGTTAAATTAATGAATGCTAATACTGCATGTTGTACACTATACAATACTGTACTTACAAGTGTTTCTACTGCTTGCGGGGGAATCCATTTCCTGTAATAGTGAAAAAAATGAGCCACTGATGTGTTTTCAGTGATTGCCTTGATTGGAGTTAATTCTTTGTCATACATTTGGAATGCTAAACAAAGTGCAGCAGGATCTCTCTGTGTGTGCAAGATATCTGATAGCACCCAAACTACGTATCTCTGAACAACATCTGAAAATAAAGAAAAAAATATTTCCCCATAAACATTTCAATGAAAACAAACGGCTTATTACATTCCAACATAAAAAACGATACTTGGTATCCCTCTTTCACTTGCTATATATTGCCTTTGATTCCTGTATGTCTGATCATTTTCCTCTGATGATGACACCTGTCAAAAGCTTAAGAATAAAAAACATTTTAAGATACATGACTCATTTTCTCCCTTTGTGGATCTCTAGCTAAAAACATGTATACATACACATATACATACATATATATACAATGTAATGCTTTTGTCCTGTTCCAGGCTGTTGTAAGGCTCATTGTAAGAACTAGGCAAGAAGACCATACTACTTTTTTTGTGAAGACTGTAAATGAGTTTTAAGATAGATTACAATCTATTTCTAAAATAGTTAAAGCTCATTTAATTAACAAAAGTGTATACTGTATTTGCAAAATGCAGGTCTTAAAATTCTAAAGATAAATAAAACTGCTACACAAAGCAGACAGCTACTTACAAGAATCCCAAATCTGCTTGTAAAAGTAGAGAATGTTACATCAGCATTTAAAGACACAAGAGTTCATTACCATACATTAGAGCAGTGTTGTCGATAAAGCTGTTCATACTACAAATATTTTTATTATTATTTTTTTATATTTGGGAATGGTGGTTGACCCATATTTATATTATTAACTCTTTTCCATTTTCTTTTTCTTCGTTATCCTTGTTATCAGGAGATCTTTTGCTCTCTCATGAGTTTATTTGCTGAAAGCAGCAAAAAAAATGATATTCTGGGGTATAGGCATTGGCAGTTTTGTTAACAGCAGAAATGTACTGAAGTTCCCATGAAAATACATTGTTTTCATTAAATTTAAAAGACAAAAATAACTGAACATTTTTACTCTAAAACCCTATATCTATCTATCTATCTATCTATCTATCTATCTATCTATCTATCTATCTATCTATCTATCTATCTATCTATATTGTGAAAACTTCATAATCTCTCAATAATAATTTGACAAAAACAAATAAAATTATTGTATTTACCATTTCCATCAAAAGACTCCTGTAATAATTTATTCCTTGCTTCCAGTGCTGCAAGAACAGCAGCACTGAAAGGAAATATCTGTTGGATCATTTCATCAGTAATTGGGGCTCCAAATTCCTCTTCCAATCCTTTACATTCTTCAACAACATCAACACCCTCTGAAAGAGACAAATTTCATAAACCTCTTATATATATATACTAGCAAAATACCCACGCTTCGCAGCGGAGAAGTAGTGTGTTAAAGAGGTTATGTAAACATATATATATACATATATACTGTATATATATCTACATATACATATACATATATATATATATATATATATATATATATATATATATATATATATATATATATATATATACATACATATACACATACATACATAGTGCGTTGTAACACGGGCTGTGATTGTTACATGGGAGGGAGACGACAAATCACAGCTTCCCGCTTTCTAATCGGGCCTGTGATTGGTACTTTGACGGATGCCCAGATCCCACAGTATCCCCCCTTAGGAGAGGCGTTAGGCAAGTGTAATTGAATAGCGGTGCTGCAAGTTTAGCTTTACACCTGTTTTTAAGGCTTATTGACTGAAAGGGGCTTTCATGAAAAAAGGTAGGGCTTTGCTACAGGATACACCCTCCACAAGTTAAGGAAGTATAAATAAAGGTATATATTTCTGTTTTATTTAAACCTTTTAAGTTTGTATGCGGGCGGTATGGTGGCGCAGTAAAAGGTGCCAGTTAGGAGACCCGGGTTCGCTTCCCTGCGTGGAGTTTAAATGTTCTCCCCGTGTCTGTCTGGGTTTCCTAAGGGTACTCCGGTTTCCTACCACAGTCCAAAGACATGTAGGTTAGGTGCATTGGCGAATCTAATTTGTCCGTGGTGTGTGGGTGTGTGCGCCCTGCGGTGGGCTGGCACCTTGCCCGGGGTTTGTTTCCTGCCTTGTGCCCTGTGTTGGCAGGGATTGGCTCCTGTATTTAGGATATAGCAGGTTGGATAATGGATGGATGGACATTTGTATGCATAGCCCCATTTGCCCGTTTTCATTTTTTTTCTTTCTTCAGTAATATTTCAGCAAACCCGGAGCTCGTCAGTTCAAATCCTGGTACTGACACCACTGTGTGACCCTGAGGAAGTCACTTCACCTGCCTTTGCTGCAAAAAACAAAAGTAATGTAACAAATTGTACCTCAGATGTTACAAGTTGCTGGAATAAAGGCATAAGTCAAATAGATAAATATGTATTATACACATAGGAACTATTCATTTATTTTCAGTTAAGTCATCTGCAGCAAACCTTTATAAATGAGGGTTTCTCCTTTTTAGATAGTGCAAACTGTTTCTTCTTCATTGAGGTTTTCTCTTGGAGAGCTTTTTTCATTTCATTGAAAATTAAAGCAGCAGCTGCCAAAATATGTAGCTTTCTTATTAATTTTTCAACATTGTGTAAAATAACTTTATAAAGTAACACAAAAGGTTTAAATACTGGTTATCCTTTTACACTAAAATATTACTAAAGAGATACAAAAAAAGGAAAATGCATATGTTGTTTTTCTTTAAGGAGATTAAATATTACTGAAGAAAAAAAAAAAACTAAAACAGCCAAATGGGGCTATGCATACGAACTTAAATAAAACATAAATATATACCTTTATTTTTACTTCCTTAACTTGTGGAGGGTGTATCTTGTAGCAAAGCCCTAACTTTTTTCGTGAAAGCCCGTTTCAGTCAATAAGTCTTAAAAACAGGTGTAAAGATATTGACAATAAGCTACGCAAACCCACCAAGACATGCAATCGTTTAAATCAAGGCGCGAGTCGAAAAACACCACCCCATACTATTAGTTAACGATTAACACATTTCTATATGTATTGTAAGCATACAATACAACTGATAATATGTTGCGCCTATTTATCTGGTGTGCCGACATTTTTATGCGTTTAACGGCTGAAATCTAACGTGGTTTGTGCCCTTCAGAATGAAAACAGTTTGCATTTACCTTTTTAATAAAAGGCGAGCTTTTAAGCCTGAGAAATCGTCCCGTAAATGCACACGTTTAATTGCACGTGTTAATATGTATGCTTACACAGTATTAAAAGACACTCAACAATTAACGTCATTTACCTTCGTTCCCGCATTTGACAAAAGGCGAGCTTTTAAGCCTGAGAAATCACCCTGTAAATGCACACGTTTAATTGCACATATGTTAATATGTATGCTTACACAGTATTAAAAGACACTCAACAATTAACGTCATTTACCTTCGTTCCCGCGTTTAAGTCGTGCTGTAAATCTCTTCCTTGTTTTCAGTTCACGTGATTACGTAGGAGGCGTGATGACGTGATACGTGACTCCGCCTCCTCCATTACAGTATACGGACAAAAAAGAGGTTCCAGTTATGACCATTACGCGTAGAATTTCAAAATGAAACCTGCCTAACTTTTGTAAGTAAGCTGTAAGGAATGAGCCTGCCAAATTTCAGCCTTCCGCCTACACGGGAAGTTGGACAATTAGTGATGAGTGAGTCAGTCAGTCAGTGAGTGAGTGAGTGAGTGAATGAGGGCTTTGCCTTTTATTAGTATAGATATACTGTATATATATATATATATATATATATATATATATATATATATATGTACGAACTGTATGTTTTCTCTCATATATCTTAATTGCGCATACTGATAAAAAATTGTTTTCTTGTTTGAAATGCTGTCTTTATATCACACCATGACATATTAATTGCTTAAACTGCTGGACTATGAATCAGTCATTACAAAACACAAAATTTCTCCTGCTTCAGCCACTAAGGTATATATTTAATTATCAGTTAACAATTAATTATTGATCTATTTGACTCAGGTTATGCTAATTTAAATTCATAAGAAAAATATGCAGAAAATTGTAACAATACTTTTGAGTGAAGTCAAAGCCACATTTACTCTTCAAAAAGGAATAACAAGTCATTACAATACAAAAACATAATAACAAAAGCAGAATGCTTTCATACATTAGGAAAATGTAGGCCAGGAGTGCAGTGCAAGATGAGTTACAGTAGGTATGTACAAAAAGAACTGTAACCTCTAATTGCGAATACTGACTTTTCAGTGCTCCAACTAACACTAAGAAGCACAGATGACAATAACCATGAAAGTTTGAATGTAGCATTGTAGTTTTTTTATGCATACATAAGATGCCTTTAATATTTATTGAAACAGGGCAAAATATTTTTTAACCTTGGATTTACACATCTGCCAACTATGAACTTAACTGTGCCCCTCTGTAAATCACTGCTTAAGCTTTATTCATGGGCTTCTAATAAACCACTTCTTTTATTTTTGTACCCTGCATTTTTTTGAAATCTATTCCTATAAAAGCATCACATCTCAAACACAAAAAACACAAGGGGAATATTGCACTTTATAGGCAACTATGAGAGAATTTTTAACTCCTGCAAATAAACATGTTTTCAAAAATCAAAGAAGCACCGAATACAAAGAACTTCAGATCTGAATGGATACACTTTGCAAATATGAAATTTAAGCAGAATAATAATGTTCACAAAGATTTACAGTATACCACACTATCAGATGTATGGGCTGTGACCAGGGGCCTCATGTATAACGCCATGCGTAGAACTCACACTATAACATGGCGTAAGCACAAAAGCAGGATTGTGCGTACGCACAGAAAAATCCAGATGCAGGAATCTGTGCGCACGCAAACTTTCACGTTCTTCCACTACATAAATCCCGATCAGCGTGAAAAGTAACGCACGTGCACGCGCCTTCTGTCCCACCCCAACTCCTCCCAGAATTACTCCTCTTTGAATATGCAAATCAATATAAATAGCCTTCTGTGAGAAGACAATGGGAAAAGCACAGGGGAAAATATAAGAATTTCAGCGAATACCAAGTGGAGGCAAAGGAAAAACGTACTATTTGTTGGTTTAAACAGTGGTATAATCAACAAAAGAAAGTTGATCGAGTGACAGAGTGTCGGAGAAACTCGAAAGATCCAAGTTCACAAAGTCGCACAGTGCCCGAAATAAAAAAGAAATCACATATCAAAGTCGCCGTGAAAAGGCGAGTCGTAGCCCACCGTCTGAGTGTCATATGAAAGCTTATTAGGGTACAGACAAAACAAATAGGCACACCGTGGGGAAAAAAGCACGAAATGTCAACTTTAATCTCAAAATTTCCACTTTAATCACGTAGTTTACTTTGCCATTAAAGTAGATCATAAACTTCATCTTAAAATCGTTTATTTTACTAGTTTCTCAAGTAGCACGTTAAATGCTTTGTTCTGTATTTGATCTTCTATGTGCTCTGTGTGTGTGAATCACTACGTGCTTCCGTTCTTTCTCTTTCTCCGACAGGACACAGAATCCTTTACATTCGTGATATTACAGCTCTCTGAATAATTAAAATACTGACATGTATACGTGATATCATTTTCATGATGATAGGAATGAAAGCATGTTATTAAACATGGGAACACGGTGGCGCAGTGATTGTTCATATCTCACGCAAGAGTCTTGCTGCGCCATGTGCGAACTTCGATGAAATAATTTATTACAGAAGTACTGTCTCTTTCAAACGTACTAACCTCTAATTCCTGTCCTTACTTTTCTTTCTCCAAATGCCCAATCGCCACACAATCAGCTCTGTAATAGACGTTAAGCCATCTGTAAGCTTAGAACACTGATTCTTCAAAACTTTTAAGGAACGTTGAAATATCTTCGTAGTACATGTTTAATTATTCTATCCGTCTAGCATTCCAGTGTCGCGTCAGCGCAAGAATACAACGCAATGCAGGAACAATCCCTGAACTAGCTAGCGCTGCGGCACCGTGTCCTCACATGTTTAATTATTAACAATACAGATTATTTAAATGAAGTTAAAGTTTTAGCTGTATAATATAATCAACATATTTTGCTGCATTTCATCTTAAAAATGAATACTGTCATCATATGTAAATACGCGCTTTATAAAGTGGCGCAGGTTGTGCAATATTATAACTGTAGTGCAAGTTTACAGTGAGGTAATTGTACTTATAACTAAACAGTTCTACAAGGAGCACTTGATGGACTGATTGAGTGCGTTTAGAGTTCTTGGGATGAAACCTTTTCTAAACTGCGAAGTCCGTACTGGGAAGTCTCTATAAAGCGTTTTGCCGTGGCTCAGGCAGCGTCTGCTTCATGCTGTATACCGATATTTCTCTTTCCGATCAGCTGCTGCTGTGATTCCCCACTCAGATACAGTGATATAAATACTCCGAGTGGTGCAGCGAGAGTAATATGAAAAAAGATGATCTGCTGTGGCAACCCTTAACGGGAGCAGTTGAAAGAAGAAGAAGATGCAGTGGGAGTTACAACACTAAAGCAGTTATGGTATTTGGAATACTATGGCTATTCCCTGGACCATTATATTGCTGCAGGTTAATTACAATCAGATGCATTACACTAATAAACAATATGCAGTTAGTTTCAGTGTATTTATAGAGCAGCGTCAGGAATGTGGATCTAAGAAAGAAAGGTGATCACACAGGAACAGTAGCACTGCTTTGACGCTGGGTGCCGCCAGTCTGCAAAACCGATCGGAGAAATTGCGTACGCCAAGGTATGAGTTACCGTGGAAATGTGCGTGGCTTTACGCCAAGTTTAGGTTTTATACATCGCGATTTGAACGTGGAAACATTCGTACGCAACATTTCTGTGCATACGCACCGTTTATACATGAGGCCCCAGGTCATGGAGCGCTCTACACAGACATGTTTCTATTGTTAGTAGTCAGGCTAAAAACAGCATTACAGTTATTGAGAATTGTGTGGCAATAAATAAACAACTACAAGTCTTGCCAAATCTAACACAGCAAGATACTTAATAATTAAAGCCAATAATAAAACTAGAAAACATTTCTTCCAGGAAAGGTAAGAGAACTCAAAATATCTAAAAAGTCCTACTATATGTTTAAATGTAACAAAGCAGTGATTTGCAAATGTGTGTACAATTTAGTGCTGTAAATCAAAAATGCCCTAGAAATCAGATTGTATATGTTAAGTGTTCATTAGTCACCAATGAATCTATTTTGTGAAGGCTCATAAAGAGATGAAGCTTTACCTGACAGCACTGTATGGTTTATCTGAACAAAGTCTCAAATGCCAAATACGCTTGTGTGGCCACCAATCAAAAATGTCTATGATATCTATACAATAAAGGAATAAGATCCTTGTATGTGGGTGGTGGTAAATGATTTGACCTGTAATGTGTTCACATTAATGAAACTTAAAACAAAAATAAAGTAAGAATAAGAACAAAATGATCTGACAGTTTATTACTATAAAATCATATTTGATAACTTGAGTAATAAAGAACACTATGCAAACAATTAGGTGCATGGTTATTCTTGACAAGAACTACTCAAGAGATAAAACAGCAGCAAAAGCAGCAACTTTAACTTAAATAGCACATTCTCATACAAAAAGTGCTGCTCAAAATGGTTTACAAGAAGTAAGAAAAAGAATTACAATTACCAAAGATAAAAAATAAAAAATACCAACATGTCCCTAAATAAAAAACCTTTGTTTTTAAATCTGTATTAGATGTTAATGGTAAAGGTCACAGTCACATTATGGTCAGATGGCCCCGAAGGGGAGGCAAAAAAAATCTGTATCTGGTGGGATGCAGGGGAAAATACATTCCTAACAGTTCAGAGCCTAAAAGACAATCCAGCCCCCTAGGGGATTCTACAAAATACAGATGTGCTAAAGGTATAAACTGTTGCTATGAGGCACCATACATAAATATCTGATGCAGTAGATCTTGTCAATAGTTGAAGACTGACTATTTAAGACGTTGATTTCTACCTTACAGTATATTGGGCCTGTGAAGTTCTTATTTGTATCAAAGTCTTAATGTGCACAAGTGATTAACAAGATAGTGTGTGTAAATAAATTAATACATTAAAATAAATAAATTGATACTTATTTGTAAATGAATGTGAATGATTTACCCTGCAAATTGTTCCTGTGTTGTGCCCACTACTTGCTAAGTTAGGAAAGGTGTGTGTGTGTGTGTGTATTATATATATATATATATATATATATATATATAAATATATATATATAAAATTAACCTAGCGCTGTGTGTGCCACTTTACTAGAACACATATAGTTGTTTTATACTAAGTATATAAACATTTCCCTTTGCAATACAGGTCAAATTCCATTACAACGAAGTGCCAGGGACCTAAATAATATTTGGTTATAAATACAATTTCGTAGTAATAAAATTCTGTATTTGTCACTATAGTGCTTTCTTTAACTTGAATCCAGACATTTGCAATCAATTCAAAAGCTTCTTTCACGTTAATTTTCATCTCCTCCTGTCTACAAGTTATGCTGACAAGAATTTTTCTCAGCATTTCCTTGTGATAATACACTTTCAGGGTGCAATGATGCCCAAATCCAATGGCTGAAGTGCTGCTGTGAAATTGGGTGGGAGGAATACAACGCAAACATTATCTAAATGTGGAAGAATGTTGTGGGCAGCACAGTTATCAATCAGAAGCCAAATCATCCTTTTCTTCTTCTTTTTCATATTGTGAGGTTTCTGAACTCTTTTGGGACACCACCACCCCACGGGATGATATGCCAAAGTGAAAGCACGATTGCTGCGTCTGTGGAAGATTGACTATCCGTTGCTGGGTCAGGGTAACCGCAGGCTCACAGTGTTGCAGTGGAGTGCCGTGGAAGCAAATCTGAAAAAGTCGTAGTCGCGCTACAAGTCCCTGTCTTGCACTCTAAAATACGAGGCTGAGTCTTAGTACTTTAGCAAAACCAGCTTTATTTAGCCTGAAACAGGAACAGCACAGTTATTTATTGTAGCGGGATATACCACTCTCCTATACACAGACACAGCTGTCAGGCAGGGCTGTGGCTAGGTTAGTGGCCAAGTAATATTGTTCCCTGCATTTACAATATTCCTTGCATCAACCAACGAGATCTGTTCTGTTTGCTTTGGTGGCGACCTGCAGCAGCGCTGCAGATAAAGTTTTCCACACATGCGGTGATCATACTTTGGGACACTCTTCGGTGTGTCGTCCCATTGGAGGAGGTCCCAAAAGAGTTTAGAAACCTCACAACAGTGACTTCTGCTTTCTCTTGAATGAGTGGCGCAGTAATAGGAATGTTTCTTGAACGAGCATCACTGAACCACATAAAAACTGCTTTATCAATGTCTTCAAATGCAGCAGTTCGTATACGTTTGCACTGAAATCCAAGGTTTGCAACCCGAGATTTTTCTTCTTTTTTGCTCGGCCTTTCAAGAAAGTTGACAGTGTCGACAATGAAATTCCAAATTCACTGGCAACGTCTTTCTTTTTGCCAGAATCGAGAGCCGCAAAAATTTTAAGTTCTTTTTTTTCTAAACTGAACTGTTGTCGTTTTTTTTTCGTGTCTGCCATTTCTATAGAAGGGTGATAATGAGTTAAATTCCAAAGAATGTTTTTCAAATGTTGAAGAGCA
This sequence comes from Erpetoichthys calabaricus, assembly GCF_900747795.2. Taxonomy (NCBI): domain Eukaryota; kingdom Metazoa; phylum Chordata; class Cladistia; order Polypteriformes; family Polypteridae; genus Erpetoichthys; species Erpetoichthys calabaricus. The sequence goes on along the minus strand of NC_041397.2, from coordinate 160,003,300 downwards.
ATAAGCAAAAGGTATCACTGAAAACCACAGAAAGCAAATACAGCAAGAAAGGAATGAAAGTTTGAAGAAAAAAAAATTTTACAATGTTTCTGTTTGGGGATCATTGTGCACAACTGAGCTGCGACCACAGAACTAACTGCTCTGTGGATGATTCATTCAGGTATTTCAAGGTCTTTTGGTCACTTCGCTGTAATGAAAGAATCTGCTGAATGTATTTCGTAGTAACAAGATTTCTAAAGACTCTGTCATATGAGGAAACTGTCGGGACCATAAAAATACTTTGTTGTAAAGATATTCATTGTAATGGAATTTTGCCTGTATTTCCAAATATTTATTTTTGCCTACTTCAAATTAATTAAATGTCAACATCAACTAGAATATATTACTTTCCAAATTTTATAAATACATACAAACACAAGGCTGTGCAATATTATTTATTCATTCTTATTGTGCTTTCATTTTTATTGTACCCCTCTTGATTGTCTGTGCAGCCATCTGAGAGCTTGGTAAAGGTGTTATATAAGTAAGTGAAATGCATTATTATTTGTTGTAATCATGATTCAATAGAATGGGCAGGCAGTGTGTTTAAGTGTGATTTTTAACTATGCTTGTTGTTCATGTGTTCCTTGACAAATCAATCATTCACTAAAGGGTTTTGTTTAATCAAAAAAGAAAAATAAACAACTACATCTGCAATGCAGGATTCAAAGCACTGTTCGTTGAAGAGAAAGTTTTTTAAAATTTATTTTAGAGATATTTTCTTCCATTGAGCAATGTGCCGTGAGCGGGATTCGAACCTGGGTCCGTGCGGTAATTTGTGGTGTCGCTCAAAAATCGCATCTATACTTCGACTCATGGGCGTAATCCCTGGCGCAGTG
>NC_041397.2:159869922-159997422 GCF_900747795.2 Erpetoichthys calabaricus | reverse complement strand
TTCCGAAGTACCTGCACTCATGAATATGTCTGTATGTGTCAGTCGCTCAAATCCCCGCGCTTCGCACCGGTGAAGTACTGCTTTTAAATTTTTATTAAGAAGAAAAGAAAACCTTTTAAAATTGAGGGAAAATATACCAATAACAGTTTGTTAAGGATCTGTTTTTTTGTGAAGCTGCGTTCACTTGAGTGATCACTTCGAGATGACTTGCTGGCTAACCATAAGCGTTACCTGGTAGGTAACTACCCATACAATCAGATTGTGAATCAGACTACGAATGCCATGAATGTAATTACCCCGATCTACATGCTGTCAAATAAACGAACCACACGCCGTGGCGCAATTTTAGGGGCTTAGCCTCTAGCGCTGACGTCCGAGGTTTGATTCCCGTAAGGGAGTGAAGTGAGCGTTTCGCACCGGCGAAGTACTGCTTTTAAATTTTTATTAAGAAGAAAAGAAAACCTTTTTAAATTAAGTCTTAAAAAGAACTGTAAAGATATTGACAATAAGCTACGCAAACCCACCAAGACATGCAATTGTTTAAATCAAAGCGCGAGTCGAAAAACACCATCCCATAATATTAGTTAACGATTAACACATTTCTATATGTATTGTAAGCATACAATACAACTGATAATATGTTGCGCTTATTTATCTGGTGTACTGACATTTTTGCGCGTTTAACGGCTGAAATCTAACGTAGTTTGTGCCCTTCAGAATGAAAAGAGTTTGCATTTACCTTTTTAATAAAAGGCGAGCTTTTAAGCCTGAGAAATCACCCCGTAAATGCACACGTTTAATTGCACATGTGTTAATATGTATGCTTACACAGTATTAAAAGACACTCAACAAGTACACAGTATTAAAAGACAGTCAACAATTAATGTCATTTACCTTCGTTCCCGCGTTTGACTTGTGCTGTAAATCTCTTCCTCGTTTTCAGTTCACGTGATTACGTAGGAGGCGTAATACGTGATGACGCGATACGTGACTCTGCCTCCTCCATTAGAGTATATGGACAAAAAACAGGTTCCAGTTATGACCATTACACGTAGAATTTCGAAATGAAACCTGCCTAACTTTTGTAAGTAAGCTGTAAGGAATGAGCCTGCCAAATTTCAGCCTTCTACCTACACGGGAAGTTGGAGAATTAGTGATGAATGAGTCAGTCAAACAGGTTCCAGTTATGACCATTACGCGTAGAATTTCGAAATAGAACCTGCCTAACTTTTGTAAGTAAGCTGTAAGGAATGAGCCTGCCAAATTTCAGACTTCTACCTACACGGGAAGTTGGAGAATTAGTGATGAGTGAGTCAGTCAAACAGGTTCCAGTTATGACCATTACGCGTAGAATTTCGAAATAAAACCTGCCTAACTTTTGTAAGTAAGCTGTAAGGAATGAGCCTGCCAAATTTCAGACTTCTACCTACACGGGAAGTTGGAGAATTAGTGATGAGTGAGTCAGTCAAACAGGTTCCAGTTATGACCATTACGCGTAGAATTTCGAAATAAAACCTGCCTAACTTTTGTAAGTAAGCTGTAAGGAATGAGCCTGCCAAATTTCAGACTTCTACCTACACGGGAAGTTGGAGAATTAGTGATGAGTGAGTCAGTCAGTCAGTCAGTCAGTCAGTCAGTGAGTCAGTGAGGGCTTTGCCTTTTATTAGTATAGATGAGTTCTTGAAGAACCCAGGGACAGAGTTGGAAACTCGTTATGGGTAAATTTTACACAAACATTAAGAAGCTTTAATTCACACAGAGAACCACAGGAATATGGAATACATTAACTTTAGACACATGATATTACTAGACATGATATTACTTTGGAAGCATCAAGTGGATAGGTCTGGTAAGCTTTGTTGGGCTGAATCTCCTCTTGTTGTCTAGACTGTTCTAATGTTCGAATATGTTTCTATTAAGCAGAAACACTGGAAAATGATTAAATTTTAATACAAAATAGTTTTAATAATTACTGGATGATGCTGAAGTGACTCGGCCATGCACAGCCCGAAGAAGCAACGTGGGTCCCCCTTCCCATGGGCTCACCACCTATGGGAGGGGCCAAGGAGGTCGGGTGCAGTGTGAGTTGGGTGGACACGCTGGAGGGACTATGTCTCTCGACTGGCCTGGGAACGCCTTGGGATTCTCCCGGAAGAGCTAGAAGAAGTGGTCGGGGAGAGGGAAGTCTGGGCATCTCTGCTCAAGCTGCTGCCCCCGCGACCCGACCTCGGATAAGCGGGAGACAATGGATGGATGGATGCTGAAGTGAAATCTCTGGAGCCTGTAAAAGATGAATGTTCTTTTCGTTCCCTTGTACTAATCCTTGTCTAAGAAGTTAAGCAGAAGTAAGCTTTAAAAACAAGCATTCCACACATGAGCCTGCCTTATCACGTTTTCCCTTAGTTTACATCTGAACGCCATAACAAAGGGGCCAAGAAATCAAGTGGCACAAGGGATGCTGAAGGGGCTCAAGGATTGTGTATAATAAAGTGTCGACTGTTGCATTTCATAATGATATTAAATCAAGCATTCTAGGGGTATAAAAACTTTGCCCCACCCAACAGACGGGGTTCAGAAGAGCCCTGACGCTGTCAAGTAATATTGATTGCCTGCTTTTTTGAAACTCTGCTCACTGTGATGATGAGAAAATAAAGCTGCTATATGACCACACCTGCTGTCTTGTCTGAGGTTTTCGTCCACAAGCCCACACAACTTGTCTGTTTTTTTACGGTAGAATGACACAGAAATTAAACACATTCACTCTGCTTGTATAACTGGCTTGATTTTAACTGTTCTTATGTTACTCTCTGCACTTTGAAGAGCTAATGTATGTATGAAACAATGTGTACAAAAATATGGGATCGTGTCCCTTACTGATTGAAATGGCACGCAGCATTTCATGTTCCAGTAAGTGATGATCTTGTTATAAGTAACAGTGGCAACTCCACTGTTATGTGTGGATGAACATTATTAATAAACTCAGGAAATGATCTAGCACACTGAGGAACGATCTAGCAAATGGGTAAATCTAGGTTGGCGCCCTAACCTTTATCTGGTCTTTCAATTGACTGACCAAATCACTCAGTCACTCATCAGCAAAAACATTCTCAATTAGCTAAAATAGCAAGATGTTTGTCAGGATGGTACAGTAGGTATAGTATATATCAATATATGCATCAAACTTCATCACCACACAACCTTTGCAAGACTGCTTGGAGTATGACCACCACCACAAGTAGGTATATATGTCTAACACACAATATATGTTAATCTCCATTAGTACCTTTGTCCTAATCCACTGAGTATATCATTATATAGTATTAATGATGCTAATTTCTGAAGCATATTCTAAAAGTTATTGCAGAAAAACTATATTAATTACAGAGGTTAATTAAAGGCAGATGCAAATTTAAAAAAGTACTCCTGGTCTAACAGAGTTTTATCTGTAGTGCTGAAAGAAATGAGATATAATTTATACATTTTACAAACCATATTCAGGCAGTCATATCACATGGCCAAAAAAAACTAATGAATAGGAAGATAAAATGGATACTAATACTTACAAAACAAAAAACATTAAGTTTGTCTAATGTAAAGTTATGGAAAGGTAATGCATGGGAGAGACACAACAGCGGGGAGTGTCTAATATTCACAAATTTTATGCAGCAAAAGACACATGGTGATTATGTAAAGTTTTTCACAGCACAGTAAATACCCAGTAGAGACTGAAAAGGTTAAGTATTTACTAGAGATACTATATCCAGTAAGATGACATTGAGGATCTAGAAGAACTTTCACAACACACTAAACACCAGCACTGACTGAAATGTCAGTGCATTTACCAGAGACACTACGTCCAGTAGGTTTTTATTGTTTTTTTTTTTTTTTTAACCTTCTACAGTAATCCCTCGCTATATCGCGCTTCACCTTTCGCGGCTTCACTCCATCGCGGATTTTATATGTAAGCATATTTAAATATATATCGCGGATTTTTTGCTGGTTCGCGGATTTCTGTGGACAATGGGTCTTTTAATTTCTGGTACATGCTTCCTCAGTTGGTTTGCCCAGTTGATTTCATACAAGGGACGCTATTGGCAGATGGCTGAGAAGCTACCCAACTTACTTTTCTCTAACTCTCTCTTGCGCTGACTTTCTCTGATCCTGACGGAGGGGGTGTGAGCAGGGGGGCTGTTCGCACACCTAGACGATACGAACGCTTGTCTAAAAATGCTGAAAGATTATCTTCACGTTGCTACCTTCTGTGCAGCTGCTTCCTCAAGCGACATGCTGCACGGTGCTTCGCATACTTAAAAGCTCGAAGGGCACGTATTGATTTTTGGTTGAAAAACAAACTCCGTCTCTCTCTCTCTCTCTCTCTCTCTCTCTCTCTGCTCCTGACGGAGGGGGTGTGAGCTGCCGCCTTCAACAGCTTTGTGCCGCGGTGCTTCGCATACTTAAAAGCCAAACAGCCCTATTGATTTGTTTGCTTTCCTATCTCTTTCTGACAGGCTCTGCTCCTGACATGTGTTTTAATTGTGAGACGGAACTGTCATCTCTGTCTTGTCATGGAGCACAGTTTAAACTTTTGAAAAAGAGACAAATGTTTGTTTGCAGTGTTTGAATAACGTTCCTGTCTCTCTACAACCTCCTGTGTTTCTGCGCAAATCTATGACCCAAGCATGACAATATAAAAATAACCATATAAACATATGGTTTCTACTTCGCGGATTTTCTTATTTCGCGGGTGGCTCTGGAACGCAACCCCCGCGATGGAGGAGGGATTACTGTAATTAACAGAATATGCCATATTATTACTGGCAATTAATTTCAGTCCCTACTATATGAGTGAATAAAAGAAGAAAAAAAAATCGACAATGAAAGACATAAAATAAAACAAATTAAAATTGTTCATTGTAAATTAAAACACAAATATTTAAAAGGAACAAAAAACTAAACAAGGATTTTTCTAGTACTTACCAATACTCTGAAATACAGGTAAACATGAAGTGTCAGCTTCTTGTCTTGTTAAAATAGTTTGATATGAAATAGCTTCCTGAACAAGGGCTGCTTCAATGTCTGTATAGGGCCAGGGGTTGGATACAAGCTTCACCAAAATCTAAAAGAATATAGATGCTATTTACAAAAACACAACTCAAAGCTAATGAAAAGCACATTTACTTTTTTATATCACCATAACTCTAAACTTATATCTGCATTATTAAATTTGCTTTTTTACCTAATGGTAGGGTGGACTTTTCTGATGAGGTGTAACAGAGGACACATGCTGACTGGGACACAATCTGCAGCCTATGCATGTTATGACTTATCAGAGAAAACAGTAACCTACAATCAAACCAGACTTTTTTCAAGTTGCCAATGTACTGTACAAAAAGAAGTAAACTAAATGACAATCACAAACTATTCATGTTAATTACATAATTATTGCAGGACCTCATTATTACAGAAAAGTTGCACAGCTGTTGTACTGTGAGGTGCCTATCATGCAAGCTGTTGACCATCAGAAACCTGTATTCTGATTGGGTTGTGACTTTGGGTCTGCCAGATCTCTTTCTATCAGAGTTTCTTCCAGTTTCCAATCGCCTCTGGAATGTGTAGGACACAGTAGTCACTAACAGTTTGATTTTTTTTTTTTCTTTGCAGTTTCTCTAAACGAATGGCCTACATTTCTAGGGGTAATTATACTCTGTCCCATTTCATTTGTTAAGTGCCATTCTATTGCCATTATCACTGGAATATTGTCCATGTAGTACTTCAGGGGTGTAGTAACACAGTCTGTTCCAACTCTACTTTAAGAAAGACAGGGGATTTTTAAGTAATCCATAGAAGTTGGGACAACTGTGCTAATTGTTTATTTCAGCTTACAAGGCTTAATTTACTTTAACTGATTCAGAACATCTGTTACAACCAATTGGTTGTTCCCTGAAGAAGGCCCATTTGTAATATTCTGATATTTCCTTTATTTCAGTTCTTGCCAACCTAAACTTTAAATTTAAACCTCTGGCAGTTTACTGATTGCTTTTTCAGCATTTTAGGTGATTCATTGCATTTCAACCGATTAAATTTGAAGAAAAACTTGAAAACTGAGGTGTTTTAAAACTTTTGACAGGTAGTGTATAAACAAGGTCCATGAACTATACCATCCATGTTCCCAACAGTAACCGAAAAGGTCCAAAGACCTTAACACTAGAATTACCAGAGTCTACGAAAAAACTTGTAGATCCGGCCCACCTTAAAACCGTTCTCACCTCTCCGCCAGCGTCTTTTGTCTTCTAAATGTGCCGATTAAGACGAGCATTAAGCAACCGGCTATTCCATCCCCTACCGTTGCAGAACGTTCACTAAGTTTTCCCAGCTCATGCCTTGATTGATTATCTGGGAGTGAACTGCTGGAGTTTTAGAGTGGAAATAATAGATTGTTATTTGGAACACATGCATTTCACGTGTGTTCCGTTTCTACAGTAATCTGTGTAAACACATTGTTAAAACAGAAACTTTTTCATATTTTAGTAATAAATGTTACAAAATGTAGGCATAAACTATAGAACGTGTGAAGCCTGATTTCCAAAGATCAAATAAACACTTTCACAAAAGGTTTGAGAATGATACAACAGCTTCAGTGGCGTAGCGCTAAGATTTGCTGTCTCAAAACGCAGCATGCTTGCCGTGCCTCAGAGACTCAAGTTCAATTCCCCGCTGGTGAGAAAGTGGTATTTTTTTTTTTCTTTTTAACCTTCGCCGCTCTGCCTGCCTGCCTGCTTGCAAGTGTCTGCTTTCTTCATGCTGGGGCGTTTTTCTTTTTTTCTTAAGTAAATCGTTACATTTAAAATGTTGATCGCGGTTATTTCTGTTGATTAATTTATGCTTTCATTCATTATAGCTAATACTGTTATCAAGTGGTCGCTATTTTTGCCTGTTGTATACAATCTATCTAGCGTCTTTATCTCCACTCTCACTCCCCGCTTGCCTGCGTGCAGCGTGTGTCGATTGATATATGATTTAATATATTTCTTTTTGACAATTCTCCAAGTTGTAAAATTCATATACATTATATATAAAACGACACTACTATATAGCTAATACTGTTATGTATCTGTCTGGTGCCTTCTCTGTCTACCTATTGTCTTCCCTATCTATCCATTTATCTCGTGCCTTTCACATGTGAATGTACTCTGCCTGCCTGCTTGCCTTTCTGCAGCACCTGTCATATAGTGCCTTTCACGTCTATCTATCTATCTATCTATCTATCTATCTATCTACTTCTGTCTGTGCATTATTTAGTGATCTGTCTGACAGTGTGTGTCTTACAGAACTTAAAAATAAGAACAGTTTATAAGGACACTTGTTCATGTTAATTGCAGTCTCAATTGTTAAAAAATATTTTAAAAGGAGCATCCCATATGAAAATATAACAATCTCATTAAGTGACAGTGCATACCAATTTATAAATTTTATGTCCATTTGAGGTTAAAAAGGAAAAAAAATACCACTTTCGCCCCAGCGGGGAATCGAACTCAGGTCTCTGAGGTATGGCAAGTCTGCTGCGTTCTGAGACAGCAAATCTTAGTGCTACGCCACGGAAGCTGTTGTATTTTTCTTGAACCTTTTGTGAAAGTGTTTATTTAATCTTTGGAAATCAGGCTTCACACATTCTATAGTTTATACCTACATTTTGTAACATTTATTACTAAAATATGAAAAAGTTTCTGTTTTAACAATGTGTTTACACAGATTACTGTAGAAACGTAACACACATGAAATGCATGTGTTCCAAATAACAATCTATTATTTCCACTCTAAAACTCCAGCAGTTCAGTTCACTCCCAGATGATCAATCAAGGCATGAGCTGGGAAAACTTAGTGAACGTTCTGCAACGGTGGGGGATAGAATAGCCGGCTGCTTGCTGCTCGTCTTAATCGGCACATTTAGAAGACAAAAGACGCTGGCGGAGAGGTGAGAACGGTTTTAAGGTGGGCCGGATCTACGAGTTATTTCGTAGACTCTGGTAATTCTAGTATTAACAGAAAATGTGGTTTGGATAAAAAAACATGACAATATTACTAACACGGTGTAGTTACAAGTTAAGCAAAATGACACCTTTTATTGGCTAACAAGAATGATTACAACATGCAAGCTTTTGAGGCAACTCAGGCCCCTTCTATAGGCAAGATGTAATACAGAAACTGGAATTCTCTGTGTTTATCTAGACACTAGGACAGATACAGCATTGGAAAACCTTTAAGTGAGACATCTTAGATGTAAAAAAAAATTAATAGACCTCTCTAGGCTACGATTAATTTAACAAGGATCTTTTGATAACTGTCCAACAAAGTCTTTTAAAGTTTCTAATGAGTTTTTCAAAACAATGTGGATCTGTAGTCTGGTTGTCTGGGACAGTCCAAGAGATGCAAACAATCTCATATCTGGCCATAAAACTCTTGTCTCTATTTAAACTATGTTGTAATGAATTAAATGTTAGCATTTGTTTAACTTCCCTAATTCACTGTATAAAAGGTTGAAAAAAACTGACTCAGTCTCTTTGCAACTATGAAGATACTTAAGATGAAATACATTATCTTTAACTGTCTTGAATATATTTGAACTGGCTTCTAAATTAATTTATGTACATTTACATGATTACTTGGCAGAAAAAAAGTAATATTCTATATTTGGTTTTCTGTTTGGTTTTCTTGCACAGACCATTAACTTCTTTCCACATACTAGTATTTTCAAGTCTGTTGTATTAGAAAGCTCCTTGTGAATATTTTACTCTGTCCTTAATAATACAATAGTTGTGGGCAATGCTGTGGTATTTTGGGGAAGACGAGGAAAGACTAAATATTTCATTTTAATACAGAATGAGAACTAGCAGTAGGACCATTACTATATATACTATCATATATATGTAAGAAGTTGTGAGGTTGGTCTTAAATGCTTACAGCAAAAATTATTATTACTGGAATGAGAGGAGCCAAATGTTGCTTTTAAAGAAACTGAGCAGATTACCTTAGACATTTTTATTGTTTCATTTTTAAAATATTTTAGCTTTTTAACATTTCTTTGATTTCACATTTGTTGAAGGAGGACTATATCTTTCGGGGTGAAGATATGGAAATAATCTTCAGAACATAAGCAAGACAGTTCAGTGGACAGCATGCTTTCAAAGTTCTCCTGCAAAGTGTTATAGCTAGTCCACAAATGCCACTGACTGGCCCATGAATGAAGTGGGACCTGTAACTCATATTGGGGATTTCACATGTTAACAAGTACATCTTTTTCATTTCAACTTTACACATAAATGTATATTTAAAAGGCCGCTCTTACAGTACCTTTGAAACAATGGATTGCGTAACACTCAATATCCAGAGTTTAGCATCAGTAGTATTTAGAATAACTATCAGATGAATGACTAAATAATTTTCATCTGTCACAATAAAAATAAAAGTAGCATGTATTTGCATATTATATATTATATAGTATATACTGTATATATTATATATATTTGCATTGTATTTGTAAATTGTTTACATAGCTGAGGTTTTGCTGGGCATATTTTAAAGTTAATGTTGAAAACTAGAAATGCATTTTTAAAAGGATCTTTCTTTAAGGTGATTGAATTTTTAAAACTTTGGCATGTTTTAATTTTTGGTAGTAACAACTTTAGAATTTGAGTACTGGTCAGTCTTTAATCCAAATTCAACATGGGGGTTTTGTTTCCAGTGTTGACAAACTTAATGCATTTAGTTCTTATTTTATTTAAAACAATTTTAGAAAATCTGTGAAAAAATACAAACATGCTAGATTTATTTTTTGTGCTTAAAACAAGTATATGTAACACTTAACATTGGAATGGATTATTCTAGTGTATAACAATTGTAATCAGTGTTTACTATATGTTAAATTAAGGTGTATGTGTTTATCAGTGTGAAAGAGCTGAGAGACTGAAAGGGATGGACACATTTGCATTTAGTTATAACTGAAAATCTGTTATTTTAGAGCAGTAATAATGTATGGCATGATCTTAATAATATTGTCTTACTCTTTCCAAAAATTGAACTACAGTCTCTTGCTCAGCCTCAGAAATAATCAAAAGGTGTTTCAGCCAAATTTCCAACTCCTTCCAGGTATGTTCAAAAACACCAGTTTCCTTTAACACCTATAGTTGAAAAAATAAATCAAACACAAGAAATGTGAGGCACAATTTTCCAAATTCAGTTTTGTTAATGATACAGAAATAAATAAATAAAAACAGACAGCTGAGAAATGTGGAAGCAATTTGCATATTACTTAAACACTTCACCTATTATAATGTTATATTAAACAACAATAAGCCTATAACCAAAACAAACCAACATAAAAATGTAAGTTTCTTCTATAAATTATATGAAATGTTAAGGAAACCTAATTCTTAAACATTGAGGATTTCCCAATGTTTTTCTGCTCCTTATGGGGAGCCAGTGTCTATCCTGGCATCACTGGATGCAAGTTAAGAACCAACTTTGGACAGTATGTTATTCCTTTGCTCAAATACTCATACATACAGACTTAGTAGCTCATAAAGGGCCATTTTAGAGTTGCCAATTAACCCGGCATGCATATCTTGAAATGTGGGAGGAAAACCGCAGTAGACGTAAAGTAAATCTGCCGAATTCCACAGTCTTCAGGGCCTAAGGTTGTAAGGCAGCAACATTAACAACTGAGTCACCATTAATACTAAATAAAACTGAATATACTTGCCTCTACCCACCTTTTTAATTATTAAACTAGAAAAGCTTTACAAACTAAAGCCTGACTAATGTCATTTGCGTTGAGTTTAAACCTTAGATAGAGGGGTCACCATTCCAATATTTTCCTCATGATTTACACTGAAGTTGACTACAACATAACAATTGTCTCTAACGCTTGCAACTATCAAAAGACCTACATCTGGTAAGATTAAAAATTTATTTTCTGTGTTGTACTGTGCAAAAATATAAATTGAAAGTAAGAATATTAATTTAAAACATTTTTAAAAAAATGGGAGTTTTGTATAACATAATTTTCGATTATTTAATAATACTGTGTTTAATTGTTTTAATTATATTTTATTTAATTTTATATAAATTAAAATTACCTTAATAATTAGCTGTTTTGTTGATAACTTCAGTTGTTCATTTGTGGTAGTCACAAACATTTTCAACAACAAATAAAATACTGATTTTGCACAATTGCGTTTTTCTGCTTCTCGTATGTCCTATAAAAAAAACAGCAGAAATTCAGTTCTCTTGAAGAAAAATTAAACTGTTGAAACATGTTTTAGCCGTTAATGATATCAATTTACATATCATTTCTATTTTTGTTTGGAGATTTTATTTAAAGAAGTTAACATTCCATACAATCAAGACTTACTTTAACAACAAAGAAAGTAACATTGCATACAATCGAGCCACACTTAACAAACCTAAAATCAGGCCCCACCTAAGAGAAAGCAAGAACAGCTAACAAGAGCAATTCTTAAAAAAAAATGTAGTCTAAAATTTTTATTAAGTAGGTCTTGCCATATTTTAAGAGTTCTGAACAGATCCTTTAGTGAGAATTTGATTTTTTCCAATTTCAAATAGCACAGAATATCAGTTACCCACTGACAGATGGTTGGGATTCTTCCAGAGAGCAAGATAAGTCTTCGTGCTAATAATGTGGTTTAGGCGATTATAATCAATTTGTCCTTTTCCACTTTAAGCCCATCTAGGAGTACACCAAACACAGCTGTTAAAGGGTTAGGAGTGATTGTAACACCAAGACGGTCTAAGAGGCATTCAAAGATTTTGACCAAAACATGTGGTCCGGTGAGTCTGAAGCTTGACTGCACATTCACACGTTGGATGTTGCCCCAAGTACATTTTAGACATTTTTAACCAAGATAAATGTACTCGATAAATGCACTCCTTTTTTGAAATGTTAAGTCAGAGATCCTTTCCTCACCATACCCTGGGATCTTTGAAATAAAGGGACTTTAAAATATTTGTATATATTATTGAGATACTGCCTTCAAGAGTCTTCAAGATTGATCAATATGTCTTATGGAATATAATTGGGTGGTAGGTAAGAAAAATTAGCCAGCTTCCTTCTAACAAAGTATCTGATTTCAAAGTCGAGGAAAAATTGTGTTGATGGGAGAGTAAACTTGAAGCATAATTGTTCATAAGATGCAAAGATATTATCTATATACAAAATAGATAGTGTTTTAATCCAAACAATTTCCAAAGGTTAAATACTGTGTAGGTTTGAGAGTGTAGAAAAATGCAATTATCATGTAGAGGTGAAACAGTGTCTCTTTTGTAAAGTGCTTCCGGCATTAGTTCCATATACTGAGTGATTGATGGACAACTGAATTAGTAATATATTGACATAAATTTGTGTTGACTGGGGCACGGAGCAGGGCATTTAAAGAAGTACAACAAGATTTTATTTATATTGCAAACCAGGCTTGTGTATGTTCAAATCATTACTATTTTAATTAACCCCTTATACACTAAGGGAGTTTTGGCATTATTGCATCTAAATTACATACCCAAAAATAAATGGCTATTACTCCTTTATTGTAAGAAAGCGGCTTCAAAATGACTGAAGAGTAGCGAGTACACTTTTTAAAAGAAAGTATTTGTGTTATTAAAAACTTTTGTTTATATCATCAATTTTCTCTCCAAAAAACTGGATTTTACATTATATAATCAACATTTTATACACAACCATGGAATCAAGTTTCTTCTGTGACCCAGTCTGTCAGATTAGATGTCATATCCTATTGCATTGCAAAGTTGTACTGCTTGACACAAAGTGCCCCACTGTTTGGAAGCATTTAGCCTCCTGCACCTATAAGATTTCTCAAAACATGTACCACAGTTGCACTTCCACTTTTCTTTTTATTTTTTAGAAAAAAATACACATATACACACAAACACCTTATATCACTATGAAGCAATAAGTACACAATTTATAACTACACATGTGTAATTATGTGCTCATCCAAATCTTTACTTTCAAAATTATTTTTCATTCCAGTCCTTGAAACAATTTCATTTATCAATAGACAAATAGGAAGCGTGCATTTTGTATAATAGATTCACCCATCTTCTCCTGCCATCTGTTACAGTTGCCCTACAGAAGTTCAGTGTGTTATTTATTTTTCTTGTTGTTGCTTTTTTTCTTGCATTTCACATCTGGAATAAATGAAGTACAAACATATTCATACCAGCTTTATCTAGGCTGGGTTACCAGGGTGGGGACAATGTCTTTGCTGGTACCCCCAGAGTGCAGAGCTAGTCATACTGACACATATAGTTAAACCGATGTTTCTCAGCCCCTTTTGAGTTGAAGGAAGCCATCATTGGCTCCTGAGCAGTTTTTTGTAATATATTCCAAACTGCACGTTTTCCCTGCGACACCACCAAAGGGATTGATACAGCCTTGTAAGAGTTTTTAAATCCAGTTTCTAATAGAACTTTCTTCATCCTCCATGACCCTTGTTCTATTTTATTTCTATTTTGTAATCATCTTGGCGTAGGAGCTGGGGGTGAAGTGAACATGATTAGAAATGAGATAAAAAAATACTTCACGGTGCTATCTATCCTTTCAGCAGCAAACCAAAACAACACACTCATATGTGAGAAAAAGTTTAAATTCTGGAATTTTCTGCATTACTGGCTCCTAAGATACAACCTGATATACATCTACTGCAAGTCATAACAATAAAGAAACAAAGTCCAGTTAAGCAAATAATGAATATACAAATTTTATACTTGAAAATCTTTATTGAAAATACAGTTTAAATATTCAAGCTCAAAGATGGAGAACCATCTGATTCTCTTCGAGGGGTTAACTGGAGCCGGGCAATGATATGCTAACCTCATAGAAAATATGTCAACCAGAGTCAGGCTTTTGAATCAATTAGATAACATTCAGGTTTGAATTGGAGATGCCCTGTCATGTACACATAAACACACACACCCATACATATATACTGTGTATGTGAATGTGTATATAATATATACGAAGGGGGGCCCAAAAATAACAAGAATTTTTTTCTGGAGGATGGAGGGGCATTGGTTCCAACGTTTTGGCAAAGCAGAGTCCTTGAAGTGCTCAAGCGACTACGTGATGCAATGTGGAGAAAACAACCCGAATTGTAGCGATCAGGTGAGTGGCTACTGCATCACGAAAACGCTCCCACCCACACAGCATGCGTGCAGCAGTTTCTCACAAAAAACGGGGTGAAAACAGCCTCCGACCTCCCCTACTCCCCGGACCTTGCACCCTGTGTTTTTTCTTATTTCCAAGAATAAAGAAGAACCTTAAAGGAAATTGTTTTCTGGGTGAAGCGGAGGTGAAGAAGCAAACAACGGAGACACTAAAGGCTATCACTTTGCAAGAGTTTCAGAACATGTTTTGAACAATGGAAAAAGTGGTGGGACAAGAGTATTGTGTCTCATGGAGAATATTTTGAGGGTGATTAAATTTTGGAAATGTTCTGAGAAATATACAATTTTTTTTAAATTGTTATTTTTGGGTCCCCTGTCATATACTGTATATATTTATTTTAGATAGATGGACAGATAGATATAGATATATATGAAAGTGAAGGACCTTGATACAGTTTGTATATTTGTAGAAGGAAATCCACAAAGGGAGAAAATTAATCATGTGTCTTAAAACAGTGTTTTTATTCCTGTTTTTGACTCCTACCATGAATTATCATCAGAGGAACATGATTAGCCTTACAGGAATCTAACATATAGCCAGTAAGGAGGGGAGGGTAGTTGGATATGGCGCCAGTGGAATTGATGAGATGGGGTTCGGAGGGTGTTGGTCATAAAGTCTTATTTATTATTTACATGTTCTTCTTTTCAAGCCTGCATACACATATACAGGAACATTGCATTGCAGTCAGAAGAAAGGACCCATGGTCTCTGATTTACACACACACAAATTCGATCAGACACACATTTAAATGGGACTCAGTGCAAGTAAAACTCAAGGCCTAAACTACAAGTGCCAGAACTGTCTGAAACATGGATATCCAATGAAAATGCCACTAACAGACATTCGGATATGGACCCAGCATATGCAGGCCTGAAAAGAAAAACAAGCAAATAATAAATAAGACTTTATGACTAACATCATCTGAACCACACCTCATCAATTCCCCCAACTCCACCTACCCTCCCCCTGCTTATTTGCTATATATTGCTTTGAATTTCTGTAAGGCTAATCATGTTCATCTGATGATGATTCCTGGTAGGAGTTGAAAGCATAGGAAAAAAAAACTGTTTTAAGATACATGATTCATTTCTCCTTCTCTGGATTTCCAACTACAAATATATTATATATATTGTGAGAGATGGCCAGCAACTTTTAACTGGCCGAGACACCTCCTTAAAGGAAAGACAAGGGAAGATTGGCTTTTGAGGGGCGTTATTTACACCAAGCTGCTACATGACATCCCTTATGGGTTGCAATGGTGCCACTGATTCCCACAGGGCTATATGGAAATTGGTATTTCTTGGCTCAGCCCCATTGGGTTCCATGTATGCCAGCAGGGGATGCTACAGAAACTGCAGAGGCCTACTTTGGGCTTTCAGCTACGCCTGGGAGTGATTCCAGACCTCGCTAATGAGCCATCTGGAGTATTCCTAGGTGTAAAATAAAGGGAGCCAACCACCTTCATTCTCAGACCCAGAATCAGAAGGAAGGAGGACAAAGCTTACGGAGATGTGTGGAGAAGAAGGCAGAGACAAAGACAAGAATATTGCTGTGTGCTTCACTCTGATTTGGAGACTGTGATTTATTAGTGCTTTGTACTATGGTGAGCAGGTGGGGAACGAAAGGAAACGCATTTCCCACGAAAAAATGAACATGTGTTGCAGAGATCTGGGACTTGTGTCTGTTGTTTCGGGTGTTTGAGGAGCTATGTGCACCTTGGTGGTCACTATAAATAAATTGAGGAAAACACACATGCAGAGTTTGCTGCTCTTTACAAGAAGATGTCAGGCAACCTTAGAAAATCTGATGCTAAAAAACTGGGGTCTAACTGTCTTTATGTATTTATTTATTAATTTTTGTTTTTATTAAAATCACACAAATAAATAAATTTTTACAAAAACAAATCAGCCCCCACCCCTGAGAAAGAGAGTTAGGCCAGCAGAGTAAAACTTAAAGCTAATAAAAATAAGTAAATGGGAAAAAAGGGAGAGAGTATGCTTCCTCAGTGCTTTAAAAGCTTACTCTAAAATTTTACTGATTAGATCCTGCCAGGTTTTGAAAAAGTTCTGCACAGATCCTCTAAGTGCAAATATGATTTTTTTCCAGTTTCAAATAGTATATAACATCAGTTATCCACTGACTTAAAAGAGGAGAGTTAGACTTATCTTGCTCAACTGGAAGAATCCTATGTGCCAATAGTGCAGTAAAGACAATTATAGTTTGTCTGTCTATCTCCACTTTAAGCCCATCTGGGAGTACCTCAAACACAGCTGTTAATGGGTTAAGAGGGATTGTGACACCAGGGCTGTCCAATAGGCTTTTAAAGATTTTGGTCCAGAATGATGTTAATTTGGCACAGGCCCAAAACATGTGGCCCAATGAGGCTAGAACTTGATTGCAACATTCACAGGTTGGATATTGCCCAGGAAAGATTTTGGACAATTTTATACGAGACAGATGTGCTCAATATATCATTTTGAGTTGAATAATTGTATGCTTTGCGCATATGGAGCTTGAGTGGATTCTCTGCATTGCTACCTTTCACTCCCTTTCTGAGATATTAAGTGAGAGATCCTTCTCCCACTGTCCTCTTGGATGTTTGAAAGGGAGGGACTGTAAAATGGTTTTATATAGTGCAGAAATGCTGTCCGAGTCCTCAAGACTGATCAATATATTTTCCAGCATAGAGGTGGATGGCAGGTGAGGAAAATTGGGAAGGTTCTGTTTAACAAAGTTTCTGATTTGAAGGTAGTAAAAGAAACGTGTTGCTGGAAAGTTAAATTTGGAATGTAACTGTTCGTAGGATGCAAAGACATTGTCTATTTACAGATCTCTAAGTGATTTAATCCTAAATGTCTTCCAGACATTATAAACTGCATACGTTTCAGACGGTGGAAAAATGTGGTTCTCTTGCAGAGGTGCCACAGATAAAAGCTTCATTATCTTAAAATGCTTCCTATATTGGTTCCATAGTCTAAATGAGTGAAGCACAATTGGGTTGTTAGTATATTGGCGATAACTTGCATTTATTGGGGTACAAAGCAAGGAATGTAAAGAAGTACTGCAGGATTTTATTTCTATTGCGGACTAAGCCTGTGTATGTTCACCTATTTGTGTCCATATCCAGGTTTTAATAGCTTGTACATTTGCTGCCCAATAATAACATTGAAAGTTAGGTAGAGCAATTCTACCTTCTCCCTTAGGTCTTTGTAGGGTCGCTCTTTGGATACGTGGATGTTTTATATTCCAAATAAATGAGGTTATGGTTAAATCTAATTTCTTAAAAAACGATTTATTGATGTATATTGGAATGTTTTGAAATAAAAAGAGAAGCTTTGGAAGGATATTCATCTTGACAATGTTAATTCTTCCAGCTAAAGTGAGATGAAGGGTTGACCATCTATGGAAGTCTTGCTTAATTTTTTCCACAAAGGCAGCAAGTGCTGTTAGGACTGCAGACACAGTATTTTGTGGATCTGATATATACTGTACCATATCTTCTGCATATAGACAAATTTTCTGTTCCAAGTTCTTCTCTGATAATCCCCTTTATCTCATAAGCATTTTGACAGTGAACTGCCAGTGGCTCAATGGCTATTGCAAAATGCAGTGGTGAGAAGGGGCATCCTTGTCTGGTAACACGTTCTAGTTTAAAGTAGTCTGAATTAATGTTGTTAATACAAACTGAAGCTTCTGGATTGGTATACAGTAGTTTGATCCATGCACAAATCTTTCGGGCCAAACCCAAATTTCTCCAATGTAGTGAAAAGGTAGTTCCATTGAAACATCTCAAACAAGGGGGCTTCGCCCCCTGCTCGCGTCGCTCGCCTACCCCCAGCGTTTTGAATCCGTGCCCACTGGGGAGCCGTAGTTTCAGACGTGCGTTGTAGGAGCTAGCGTTGCTTTGAACCCATGCTTGCCCTGCTCCTGCAGTTTGAGACGCGCGTTGTAGGCGTATATCCGTCAGTCGAGTTCGTTCGGTTTGAACCCGTGCCTGCTTTGCCTCCGCAGTTTCAGACGGTGGGTCGCGTTCTGCGTTTTGTACGATCCCAAGCAACACATTATTCCTAACTTCACTTCGCAGTAGTGCCACGCACAATATGGCGGTGACGTCTGCGCCTTCTCTACGCAGTAGTGCCACTCACAATATGGCGGCAACGCCTGCGCCTTCCGTATTATGTCGGGTTTTACCATGCTGTGTAGGCGCCTTTGCCTTTCGTACTTTCCCGTGCGATGTAGGCGCCTGCACCTTCCGGGTCTGCCTCCGCTGTGTGGTGTGGACGTTCAACTGTCGTTTTTTCTGCTTTTATATTCTGTATCTCGCTGTGCATGTGTTTCGTGCCTAGTATTTTTTGAAGCTTTTGCATTCCAGTTTTCATCATCTGTTACCAGCTCTCCATGTGTTTAGCCCCGTTCTTTAACCTCTTTATGACGTTTTACTTTGTTTCCTACTCTGTCTTTTATTTCTGACCTCGCTTTATCCTGCTTTCGGCATGTCAGACGGTTCGTAGTCTCTCCCGTTAGCTCTGGGGTGGGGGGGGGCTTTGCGTGGCGCCTGCGCACGTTCGTAATCTCTCCCATTTCACTCTGGGGAGGGGGGCTTTGTGTGGCGCCTGCGCACTATGTCTCCTGCGTCCACGGGCAGGTCCCGGCGTCCATATCCGGTTTACCATTCTCGGTTAGTAATATGGATGCTTTTTCTGCATCCAATGATAATATCATCTCTGGGGTGTTTGACTTTGTTGGTGAATATATTATATTAAACAGGCGTTGAAGATTGTAAGCTAAGTGTTGGCCTTTAATAAATCCAGTTTGATCCTGCGATATTACCGAAGGCAGCACTTTCTCCATCCTTCTAGCTAGGACTTTGGAGAGTACCTTAACATCATTATTCAGAAGTGAAATTGGTCTGTATGATGCACATTGTAATAAGTCCTTATTTTGTTTAGCCAATGATTAATGCTTGGCGAAATGTTTGAGGTAGAATTTTATTGTATCTAGCTTCTGTAAATGTTGCTAATAAGAGGAGAGCTAGCGGAGTGGAGAATTTCTTATAAAATTCGGCAGTGTAGTCATGTGCTTTCCCACTCTGAAGTGACTTTATAGCATCTAGTAATTCTGATAGCGCCAGAGGTTTATCCAATTCCTCTGCACTGAGAGTATCTACTTGTGGTATATGTAATGCATCCAGAAATGCATTAGATTGTGTCTTGTCTTCTTTAAACTCAGTAGAATATAAGGATTTATAGTAGTCTCTAAATGTGTGTGTAATATTTTCATGGTCAATGATTCTATCTCCATTTGTGTTGGTGATTGCTGGGATAGCATTGCGAACTTCTTGCTTGTGGATTTGTTGAGCTAAGATCTTAATAGCTTTCTCTCCATGTTCATAGTAATGATGTCTTGATTTAAAAATGAGTTGTTCTATTTCTTTACTTGTCAAGAGGTTGAATTCTGAATGCAGAGCCTGCCTTTTCCTATGAAGTGCCTCACTTGGACACCTGGCATGTTCTTGATCTATTCTAGTAATTTCGTTGATTAGCTCTGATACCTTCTTGGTTTCCAATTTATTTCTGTGGGAAAGATATGAGATAATCTGTCCTCTTAAGAAGCCCTTCGGGGTTGGTTTTCCAGAGTATTCCTGCAGAGACCTCTAAGGATGCATTTGTATCTAGAAAAAATCTGATTTATTTGAATATAAATTCTGTACAGTTCTCATCTGCTAATAAAAGTGGGTTAAGACGCCATCTGAAAGATGAGTATGTGGGGCATAATAATTTTAGCTCCAAGATCAAAGGGGCATGGTTGGAAATAACAATAGCGTCATACTTGCAAGATTTAATCGTAGGCAAGAAATTGTTATCTGCAAAGAAATAATCAATTCTTGCGTAGCAATGGTGCACTGGTGAGTAGAAGGAATATGCTCTTGAGTTTGGGTTTAGAAATCTCCAGGGGTCTGATAATTTGTGATGTCTTTGCAGTGTTAGATGTCATCATCCCGTGACAGGAGACCTATCTAAGTCTGGATTTAAAACACAATTAAAGTCCCCAGCCATTATAATTTTATGAGTGTTCACATTGGGAATGGATGAAAATACATTTTGCATGAATTCCCTATCATCCACACTGGATGCATAAACATTTATCAAAATCACTTTACAGTTAAATAAATAACCCAGGACAATCACATATCTCCCTTCAGGATCAGATATTGCATCTGATACTATAAATGAGACTGTTCTATGTATAAGAATTCCCACACCTCTAGTTTTCTTTGTAAAGCTGGAATGGAATATTTGGCCAGTCCTTTCTTTTTGCAGCCGGAACTGATCCTTGCTTAATAAATGAGTCTCCTGTGAAAATACTATTTTAGCGTTTAGACCTGTTGGGTAAGAGATTACTTTCTTTCTCTTTAATTCGTGATTAAGGCCTTTAACATTCTAGCTCACAAAGTTAACTGTCTGGTCATGGAGACATTGATTCTGATATTCAGTCTTAACTGAAAGTGAGACAGCTTTGACCTAAATTTCCCATTTTCCCCAGGAGATAGTGCCATGAAGCCTATTGTTACATTGGCACTTATCATTATAAGGATTAAAAGGATAGATTAGATATAGCTTGCTCTCTTTCTCTCCCTCCCTAGTCCCCCCACCCCCCCATTTTGCTTCCCCACTTGAGTCTGGACCACACTTCACAAAGTCCCAGTCCTCTGACATACCTAGAGAAAGAGCACGTCCAAAACAAAACAAGCCCTCCAGCAGCAGCGTATGAGGATTAAAATTGAGATATCTATTGCCAATACAGTCCAAATACTTTAATACTAGAATTACCAGAGCCTATGAAAAAACTGAACACATTATACATTTCATGTCTACATTTTGTCAATTATTACTAAAACATGAAAAACGTTTCTGTTTTTACGATGTGTTTACTGTACATAGATTGTTGTAGACACGGAACACACATGAAATGCATGTGTTCCAAATAACAATATAGTATTTATAAAAGGTATCATTTTGCTTGACTTCTCACTCTATACAACTCTAAGCAACTGACAAGCAAATGGCATACATACATATACGCGTATAATTGTAATTAAAACATAAAGAGAAAGTCCCAGAGAAAGGAAAAGGATGTATAATTACAATACCAGTATCATTGGATCAGACAGCCGGTAAGATCTTTGCCATGCCATGACAGGGTGAGACTCGCATTCGTATTTCAGAAAAGTGTTGGGCTCAGTTTTCTTAGTTCTTTTTCTGCTTCTTCCGTAGAGGTATAGATCTAATGCTTGCCTTGAATGTCCACTTTCAGTTTGGCAGGGTACAAAAGGCTGCATCTGATCTCGGCTTTCTGCAAGTATGGTTTAATGTTGTAAAAAGCGACAAGCTTAGTAGATGTTTAGGGTGAGAAATGTGGTTATTTTCAAATATAATCTCGTTTCTATCTGAGAAGTGACATTACATTAAATTTAGATTGTAATTTCTCGAAGCGCACGACAAGAGTCCTAGGTTTAGGAGTATTTGATCTCTGTATGCGGTAAGCTGCTGCTATCTCCGTGTCTGATTTAAAGTCCTCTCCAATTATTTTTGAGAATAGTTCAGCTACGAATTTCAATGGGTTTGGACTTTCACGATTCTCAGGTAGACCTTCAATTCTAATATTATTCCTTCTGCATCCATCTTCCTGAGCAGCAAGTCTGTCTCCAAGTTTTTTGTATTCGGAATTCGCAGCTGTTGCTTTTCTGTCAGCGGTGGATGCCAGATGTTTGGCTGTTTCAATTCGAGTCGTGAATGTCTGCTTATCGTCTTCCAGCTGATCGACAAGTGATCTCAGCTTTTTCTCAAACTTAGATGCTTTAAACTGAATGTGTTCCTCAATTTTTTCCAGCATACCGTTAAAGGCTGCCTCAAAGCGATTATATACACGTTTCTCCAAGTCTTTATTATCCTGCCGCAGCTCCTGCAGCTCCAGCCACAGCTTCTCATTTGTCTCGAGTATAGAATTTATTTCTTTATATCTTTTTTAATATCTTTCTTGAGCTCATTTATGGCCATGGCCATTGTAGCAATCATTACCTTCAGTTCGGACAGATTGTGAAGCGGAAAGCCCTATTACAGCCGATGCTCCCGGCTCACGAGGAGTAGATGAAAGCGTGGACTGCAATTTTGCATCATAGGATTTGCAGGTTCAAGAACACTGGATTTCAATATGTTCACACAATCTCAAATTAACAAATGTTCATGGCAAAATTTACAAACCCTTATTAGTCAAGCATTGAACAGCTGATCAACCACGGCCTAGAAGTCTGAGAAATTGTGGTGACAACCTTCATGCCAGCAAAGTAAAAGTGCAGTTGGTAGTGCCCGAAGATTATGACACAACCGAAAAAACATGAACGATACAGCAGCTGCCAATGAAAGGGTAATGATGTTGAGGAAAATCAATGACAGAGTGAAAGTGTAAAATAGTTTACTTGAAACGTTGTATACCTTCAAGAAAACATTTGTATCCCACTTCTGCAATATTAATGATACCAAAATAGTCAAAGACCCACAGCGATAAGTGTTCAACATACATGGAGTTGTTCTAGTTGTTACTATGAGAGATGTCAAACACTTATTTGTCTGAACCCCGTACGGTACAGTGATTA
This sequence comes from Erpetoichthys calabaricus, assembly GCF_900747795.2. Lineage (NCBI taxonomy): Eukaryota > Metazoa > Chordata > Cladistia > Polypteriformes > Polypteridae > Erpetoichthys > Erpetoichthys calabaricus. The sequence goes on along the minus strand of NC_041397.2, from coordinate 159,974,512 downwards.
CATCCAAAAGAAAGAAAACGTTAATTACTTGCATGTAGAAATCTGCAACAGAAGACTCACAGTGCCCACTCTGAATGGTAATTTACTCTGTTCAAAAGTGAGACCATGGATACTTGGCCTCAAAATCTGTAATTATGTGTGTGGCACCTCGTTATATCTTAAGAATGGATGACAGGACACATTGATATTTGTACTGAGCATTTGAGATATACTTGTACATCATTCAAAAAAGCTATCAGCAAACTACAAAACAATGCAGAAGTCATATTATTGCCTTATTCCATTACAAAACCCAGAATCGAAACTACAGTGGAACCTTGGATTGCGAGCATAATTTGTTTCGGAAACATGCTTGTAATCCAAAGCACTCGTATATAAAAGCAAATTTCGCCATAAGAAATAATGGAAACTAAGATGATTCGTTCCACAACCCAAAACTATTCATATAAAAATGATTAAATACAAAATATAAAGTAAAAATACATAAAACAAATTAACCTGCACTTTACCTTTAAAAAGAATCATGGCTGATGTGAAGGAGACGAGAGAGAGGAGGGTTATTGTGTAGGACGACTTTCACTCTAACTAACGGAATCTCTGCTATCTGTTGGCTCACTGGAATCTTCTTCTTTTTTTGTGACTTTAACAAGGAACCTATTCAATGATAGTTTCTTTTGCCTGACGAGTCACTACACTTGGACACAAAATAAAAAAATGCTTTACGCACTAAGGTTTCTAAACTCTTTTGGAATTCCACCCAACGGGATGACACGTGGAAGAGCATCTCGAAGTAACCGCAGGTTCCCAGTACTGTAGCAGTTCGCCGTAAAAGTGAATCCAAATGGACCACAGACATGCTATAAGCGCCTGCCGTTGATGAGTGATACAAGGAACATTATAAAGGCGCAGGGCACAGTATTACTTGGCCACTAACCAGGCCATGACCCTGCCTGACAGCTGTGTCTGTGTATAGGAGAGTGGCAGATCCCGCTACAACATGTTTTGGGGTGCAAGACAGGGACTCACACATTACAACACACACGCGTGGTCACAATGCTATAGTAAGCAGTATACTCTCATACGGATGTTGACTATATGAATGAGGCACGCCGACTGAGACCGAGAACTGGAGACAATCACCCACAATCCCACAGCAAAAGTGAGAGAGAGAGAAAACCACCATCAGCTTAGATGTGATCACGTGACACTCAGCAGACAAAGTGTATACATACTACTCGTATCGCAAGACCTCGCTCATTTATCAAGTTAAAATTTATTAAAAATTTTAGCTTGTTTTGCAAAACACTCGCAGACCAAGTTACTCGCAATCCAAGGTTTTACTGTACATTAATAGGCATATCAAATTAAGATCCCTGCTGAAGAGAGTCTTTAGAGGCATTTCTTTAAAATGTGGGCAGCTTGTTCCACGAACGAAACTATTATCAATTATTATTGCTCAGAAATGCCCCTGTTGTTTAAATTCAATTGCCGTATCTGTGACAATAAGTTTGTGTGTGTGTGTATGAGTATGCAGACGCTGCTTCAAAGTTAGGCACACTTTTGCAATTGCTTTACGATTAGTAATGGCATTTCCATGTCTGATTTCTCTCAAGTCTGATCTCAGTCGGTCCTGAACTATAAGATGCCCACTCTGTAGTCTGGTGCCAACCTTGCCACTACACGGGGTGTCACCGCAGTTCCCCCCCCCCCCCCCCCCCCCCCGAGTGATTCTTCTCTAGTTTTGCATTTTGTTAGTGTCCTTGTCACTACTGGTAGCATGAGCTGGTACCTGCAGCTGAATTCAAGTAGCACAGGTAGTCCAGCTCTTCCAGGATGGCACATCCACATGTGCCTTCGCAAGAAGGTTTGCTATGTCTTCCAACACAGTCTCAAAGCATGGAGGAGATACCAGGAGACAGGCCATTACACAAGGAGAGCTGGGACAGGGCAGTAGAAAATAGAAAGGCATCAACCCAGCAGCAGGATTAGTATCTGCTCTTTTGTGTAAGGAGGAACTGAAGGAGCACTGCCAGAGCCCTACAAAATGACCTCCAGCTGGCTACTGTGAATTTCCCATTGGGATTAATAAAGTATCTATCTATTTATCTATCTACTGGATTGCATGTTTCTAACCAAACACTCAGAAACAGACTACCATGGTGGCATGAGCACTCGACATTCTCTAGTGGGACCTGTGCACACAGCCCATCACCGTGCATCACAATTGGCAGCTTCGCCATCAATGCCCTGTTCTCTTCACAGATGAGAGCAGGTTCACACTGAACACATGTGACAGACATGAAAGACTCTGGAGATGCCATGGTGAACAATATGCACCCTGCAACATCATCCAGCATGACCAGATTGATGATGGGTCACTGAGGGTCGGGGGGAAGGCATATCCTTGGAGAGTCGCACAGACCTCCACATGCAAGGCAACGGTACCCTGACTGCTGTTAAGTACCAGGATGAAATCCACAGAGCCATTGTCAGACCTTACACGGATGCAGTGGGCCCTGGGTTACTTCTGGTGTAAGACAATGGCCAACATCATGTGGCTAGAGTGTGTAGGCAGTTCCTGCATGATAAAGGCATTGATGCCACTGAACGGCCCAAACATTCAGCAGACCTAAATCCAATTGAGAACCTCTGGGACGTTATGTATAAGTGCACCAGACACTGCTAAGTAGCACCACAGACTGTCCAGGAGCTCACTGACACCCTGATCCAGATCTGGGAGGAGATCCCAACCAGAAACCATCTATCATCTCATCAGGAGCATACTAAGGCGTTGTCGGCAGCGCATATAGGCATATGGAGGCCATACACACTACAGAGTCACATTATGAGTTGCCGTGATTAAATTCACGCAAGTTGGATCAGCCTGTGATTTCAATTTTTGATTCTGGCGTTTGATGTGACATTAAATCCGTAATTTTGGTTTCCATTGACTGTTATTATGTTGTTACATTATTTTGTTCTCAACGAGTTGCATAGCATTAAACTAAATACAAGTAAATATTGTATTATACTTACCTGGAACCAAGAAAACTTGTTGGCAGGAAGATCCAAACACAACTTGAGCATCTGGTGCTGAAGAACAGGAGGTACTACATATCTCCTGATATTTTCAGTAAAAATGCCTAAAAATTACAGATGGAAAAAAACATATTCACAATTTCAGAAGTCAAACAATCAGGTTTTTGACAGGACAGGTAAGAACAGTATATTTTCAGATAGGTACTGATTTAAAATCCATTTTATGGAGGACCGATCAGAAAAGTGTTTACCTTGCAGACCAATGCAGAATGAACCTTGTGAGCTGTGTGGTTTTCCTAATTGTGGAACAAACAAGCAAGATTTCTGGCTCTCTCAGACCTGTAACTTCTTCTGTAAGAGGCTCCTCTGTCCTCCACTCGTTACCTGTATTAATGGCACCTGTTTGAACTCGTTATCCATATAAAAGACACCTGTCCACAACCTCAAACAGTCACACTCCAAACTCCACTATGGCCAAGACCAAAGAGCTGTCAAAGGACACCAGAAACAAAATTGTAGACCTGCACCAGGCTGGGAAGACTGAATCTGCAAAAGGTAAGCAGCTTGGTGTGAAGAAATCAACTGTGGGAACAATTATTAGAAAATGGAAGACATACAAGACCACTGATAATCTCCCTCGATCTGGGGCTCCACGCAAGATCTCACCCCGTGGGGTCAAAATGATCACAAGAACGGTGAGCAAAAATCCCAGAACCACACAGGGGGACCTAGTGAATGACCTGCAGAAAGCTGGGACCAAAGTATCAAAGGCTACCATCAGTAACACACTACGCCGCCAGGGACTCAAATCCTGAAGTGTCAGACGTGCCACCCTGCTTAAGCCAGTACATGTGCAGGCCCGTCTGAAGTTTGCTAGAGAGCATTTGGATGATCCAGAAGAGGATTGGGAGAATGTCATATGGTCAGATGAAATCAAAATAGAACTTTTTAGTAAAAACTCTACTTGTCGTGTTTGGAGGAGAAAGAATGCTGAGTTGCATCCAAAGAACACTACACCTACTGTAAAGCATGGGGGTGGAAACATCATGCTTTGGGGCTGTTTTTCTGCAAAGGGACCAGGACGACTGATCCGTGTAAAGGAAAGAATGAATGGGGCCATGTATCATCAGATTTTGAGTGAAAACCTCCTTCCATCAGCAAGGGCATTGAAGATGAAACGTGGCTGGGTCTTTCAGCATGACAATGATCCCAAACACACCACCCGGGTAACGAAGGAGTGGCTTCGTAAGAAGCATTTCAAGGTCCTGGAGTGGCCTGGCCAGTCTGCAGATCTCAACCCCATAGAAAATCTTTGGAGGGAGTTGAAAGTCTGTGTTGCCCAGCGACAGCCCCAAAACATCACTGCTCTAGAGGCGATCTGCATGGAGGAATGGGCCAAAATACCAGCAACAGTGTGTGAAAACCTTTTGAAGACTTACAGAAAACGTTTGACCTCTGTCATTGCCAACAAAGGGTATATAACAAAGTATTGAGATGAACTTATGTTATTGACCAAATACTTTTTTTCCACCATAATTTGCAAATAAATTCTTCAAAAATCAGACAATGTGATTTTCTGGATTTTTTTTTCTCATTTTGTCTCTCATAGTTGAGGTATACCTATGATGAAAATTACAGGCCTCTCTCATCTTTTTAAGTGGGAGAACTTGCACAATTGGTGGCTGACTAAATACTTTTTTGCATCCCTGTATATATGTATATATGTGTACCGAGACATTCGTAAACCGAGGTTCCATTGTATATATATTATAAATATATAATTGCAACACTTTTTTTTGAGAAATTGTTAAGGTGCAAGATCTAAATGTTTCCAAAAAGGAGGATGCCTCGTACCAAACAGTGTAATTTTTTAATGCTACGACACCGAAAAATGACCTCTAAACTTGGTACAATTATAGCTGACAGATTGGGGAATTTGGAGAGAAGATTCTAAAAGGCAAATTTTTTGTTTTAATTTGTTGATATTGGTATGAAACTAAGTTTTTTAGTCATATATAAAAGACTTTCTTTAAGAATTTGGAAGTGCTATACTCACTACCCTTCAGTCATTTGAAGCTCCTTTATTACATAAGCAGAATAATAGCTGTTCATTTTTGTGTATAAAATTTAGGAGGAATAATGCCAAAAAACCCATAAGGCATAAGGTGTTAAGATTTACAAATAACCCAGTGTATAATCCATTGAGAATTGATGGCTGAAAAATGTAGGAGACTTGAAATTCATGATGTTCTAGCAAGTGCTGTAAAAGCAGTAAACTTTATTAAAAGTCGCACTGTTTAATTCAAGGCTGTTTCCAATTTTATGTAAAGAAATGGGATCAACTCACAGAAAGGTGCTTTTGCATACAGGTTCGCCAACTTTCTTCAGGATGAGTTTTAAGTAAACTTTATGAACTTTAAGAAGTATTATCTACATTTCCTATTAATATGCTGGATTTGGCTGGTAATTTCTGGAAACTTGTGGGTTATGCATCCATTTTTACACAATGAAAATTACAAAGTATTACTTTTAGAGCAATAGCAACTTATTAAGAGATGAGTAGTGTGATAAGTATCAGCCCCAACATTAATGTGACAACTTTCCAGATTCAAAAATCATGAAAAATATCCAGCACTAGATGAAAAAGCACTTAATACTAGAATCCCTGAAGCCTATGAAAAAAAAACTGTGAAGACTTTAGTCCAAATATCAAATAAACAAGTGCACTTTTATTAATTCAAATCAATTATTTGAAAACACTATGTCATTTGAACATAACTTGTCATTTGAACATGCTTTTTTTTCTTCTATTCTCTTGCCCATACTGTAAGAAGTCTGTCTGCATTTTCGGTACTATGCACCATAGTGCGGAGTACATAACGTTGTATGGGGTTTTCAAATAGTGACGTTTTCATGTATGAATGTATGTGTGTGTGCAAGAGAGAGGCAGAGACAGATTTGATCTCATTCAAGAGTTTACGTGAATATAAAATAAACAGTTTCACAAAGGTATAATGAAACAAGTGTGCTTTTATTCAAGAATTAATCAGAATAACAAAAACTTCAAGTGACAACAAGATTTCCAGCATTTCTGTGTCCGCTTACACCCCTTCAGCGATATCTTTTACAGGTAGCAAAACTTACCCCGGCTGTTACAGACTGAACACAAAGGCTTCTTCTTTTTGGGCGCATACACCACCAGCATGACACTGCCAGATCTAAACACTAGTGTGGTGAATTGCTCGCGTACTAAAGTGACTATAGCTACAGGTGGAAGTCCCATTTTACTTATGGTGCCAAGCAGAGTTGCGTTGCGGTGCAGCAGTCTATTAGCCAGTGAAAGCACTGTGAAGAAGCTGTCTGTTGTTATGGTTCTGCCTTTGTCCAGTCCGATAGTGGCCACGGGACATCGTATCTTTGATTGCCGGTACAACAAATAGTTCTGACTAGGCATCAATCACAGTACCAACTGAGGTCATCATTGTTCTTGTGAAAAGAATGGAGATAAATGGCATCAACTCAGAGAGAGAGGCGCAAGTTCATTGTACAATATGAACATCACTGAGACAATAAAAAAAAAAAAGCGCAAACTTTTACAAGTAGCCAAAATTTACACCGGATGTTACAGACTAAAATCAAATGTGTGCTTTTATTATATTATAGAAATAATAATAATAGCAGCTCACTACTCAAAACACAGAGCGCCGGGATTCGAACCTGCAACCATTCGGTTTTAAGGGAGCAGCTCATAACTCTGCACCATTCAGGAATATGTATTAGCTTTCTGTCGATTGATATTTGAGCTTGGGTTTGTAACTCATTGACAGCAACATGTAAATTTAATATTTTTTTTTTATTTTGGTTATATTCTTGAATAAAAGCGCACATGTTTACTTGATATTTGGACTAAAGTCTTCACACATTATACGCTTCAAGTCATTATTAGTACAACATGGAAAATGTTTCTGCTTTAGGTATGTGTTCAGCATTTCTTGCCTCGTATTTTCTTTCATCCTACACTTACCAAGATCTTTGTAGACACGGAACACACATGAAATGCATGTGTTCCAAATAACAATTTACTGTATTATTTGCCCTATACAACTCAGGCACCTCACACACAGAAGAGCCTTGGCTTGAGCTGGGAGAATTTTTTCCCCCAAGTTGACCTGTGGCAGTGGGGGAGATGGGATAGCAGGCTGCTTTGCTGCTTGTGCTGATTGACACATTTACAAAACAAAAGATGCTGATGGAGAGGTGCGAAGAATTTAAGGTGGGCTGGGATTACTATTTTTTTCGTAGGCTTCAGGGATTCTAGTGTTAAAGCACCTTTTCCTTTTCACACAAGATACACTAAACCTTCTGTGTTTACTATTGAATTATATGATTATATTTAAATAATATCTATGTAACCAATATACTATTAAGTATAACTTATTTTTCATTAGTAATACCTAACAATTTATGTCTCATCTGGCAACTAATTATCAACTTGCATTACTGAATATAGCCCTATTAATCTATTGAATAAAAACAGTAAAGGGCTTATGGCATTGTTATGTTACATGTAAGATGGCGGTCCACAACTTATATCAGTTGGAAAAGTGGTCATTGGATTAAAATGGTTGGGGACCACTGCACTAGATGATTAAAAATCATGTCACCTGTACTATATGCTGAATGTTTTTGGTTAGTAGTATTAACTTACCATTCAGCATTTTGCTGTAGTCAAAAGTACTTTGGGTTATCACATAGGGAATTACTTTTTGATAGAGGCACAGAACTTGAAGTATCACAGCTTTCAAGAGAATGACACCTGAATTGCTCAAGTCTAAAATAAGATGAAAACATACATAGAACAAAAAACAATTAGATAACTTTGATCTGCAAATCAGAAAAAAATGTCTAATAAAAGGGACTAGGGTTCCGCAAAAGGATTTCTCCCCTTGATTAATATAGCTGTAAGCAATAGGGCACTCGTGTTCATTAAATTTTCTACTATTCTGCTTGAACATTAAGTTTTACAGGAACCTTTTCGTACTGCTTTATTAATGTGCATGCACATTCTGTACTTTTAGAGTTTGAGACAATTACAACACAAATTATGCAAATATGGCATGCTGGCTTGCCATTAAAAGAATTGACATTTAAAAGGTTTGTGATCAACAAGATTATTTCACTATACAAATTACTGCAAAGCTGTTAAAAAGGCACATGCCTAGATAGTTTGTATTTCTATGAGATACAAGCCTTCACTGATTAAAAGGTCTGTTGCAATACTTAAATGACAATTCTTACACAAAACAACTGCCAGTGGGACGTTTCAGATAAAACTAGAATAAATGTCTTTCGTTTAAAAAGAAAAATAAAACAAAATTTTAAAGGTTCTTTCATTTAAAATTTTCCTCTTAATGGATTTGCCGTTGCCACTTACCATACTCCTTGAATTCAGCTCCTTTACCATTTAAAGAAGATTTGTATTGACTTCCTTGTTCTGTTGTCTGGTTTTCATTTTGTTCTTTCTTAGTTAATGATTGCCATATAGCAACTATATTAGTTATGTCAGGAAACATCTAAGTATAAAATTAAATAAAAAATTAGTGCAAGGAAAAAAACAGAGATACAGCTAAATTAAGCACATACACAACAAAAAAGTTGCATATTTAGAATTTTAAAAAAATTGTGTAACAAGTACATTCCTATAATTAATAATGCAACATTCTTTCACCAATACTACAGAACCTCACAATTAAAAACAACTCATTATACTACTTCAGATAAGAGAACAATTTAAAATATCTACATTTATTACAGCTTCCTTGTTCAGTAAACAAATTTGCCATGTGACAAATGCTTTGAAAAAGTTTTTTTTTTTCCCAAAGTAGTCTGATAATCTGTGGCAACATTAGAATGTGTAGAAGTAGTGATAATTTTCTGAAATGCACTGGGTCCCTAAAAATGCTACACTGAGACATTATTGGTTTCAGTGAAAAAGACACCATAAATTTGCATATTCTCTTACATACCTATTTTAGAAAATAGACATGAAAAAATGTCTGTTTTACCAAAATAATATTAAAATAGGTAAAACCAGAAAAACATTTCAATATTGAAATGTATGTTATTTTTTTTTCTGTGCTTTCTGGTAGGGATTGGTGGGGGGTAGGTGTAATAAAAGAGACAGATTCACAGCTGGGAAGAAGATCCGCGAAATTACAGTTGCAAAACTGATTTGTATTTGAAATACATTTTCTGGAAGTCAATATTTGTGAGATATGCAAGCTAATCCAATACATTAAGATGGTCCCTGAAGTGGTAGCTGGCCTGCACTGAAACAGACAATTGGAGGAACTAATCCAGATTCCATTCTGGGAAATGGAACAGCGTGAGAAACCAGACAAAACAGAGAGTGGGGCAGTAGGTGTTTCCTTAAGAGGGATTAGCTCTCTGGAAATGTGTTCTTTTGAATTGCGGCGCTTTAATTAACCTGAATTTAAATAATTATAAATAAAAAAGGTATTATCCCCACCCATCATGCAATATGACGGTTACAAGATTACACGAGAAGTACAAAGGATAATCTAGCTCTTTACTGACGGGTTCACGCGGTATTACATACGGGAAGCTTATGACAGACTATCAAGCAATGTGGGGGTCTTGACCAACGCAGTCTGCCATCTTTCGTCACCACGCTGAAAGGATTTTCACCGGATGGAAGACATAATCTTCCGCCCGGCAGCTTCAAAGTATTGGTCGTAGGTCCATCCTTATATTCTGGTTGCTCCATGTGCAGGCTCCTTCGCTGGATCCAAACAAGGACAGGAAAGGACTCAAACCCCACCTTCAAAAATACAGGAATAGCACAATGCCTACATACAGTTCTCATTCTCCCAACAAGGAAAGAGGATAGTGTGCTGACAGAAGACAGAAATATACTAGTCTGTCTTTCGGCTGACTTCAATTCTCCAGTTGTCTTTGGCTCTCTAGTCCTGTGCTTGGCTCAGCAATTCTAAATGCTGATGCTGAGCCCCTGTGTACCATACTTGATCTGCCTGTATGAATGAGTCCATAACAGTGGGCACAGAGAACAGTGACATTAAAGTTAATAACAAAACATATTATAATAGTAGGGTAAGCAGTTATTGCCATTTATGGGCATAAACCCCAGAATTATAGTAGTCCAACTGCTTTGAGCAATTCACTGTGTGGGATTTTCAGTCGGTTACCTCTAAACACAGAAAGAAAATAAGGGCACCGTTATCTGATTGGAGAATATAAAAATATCATTTACATCAACAGTTAAAGCCGATTCTGTACTTTGACTGAGGTGAAGGCCAGATGAAAAATTTTTCGCACAGACCATTTTGTAAGATATATGAATCCTTAAAATTAAATTTGTTGTGGCTTTTTCTTGGCATCTCAACAAATGATCCTGGCACACTTGTGGCCGAAATCTTGGTTGGTCTACCTGACTATGGCTTGGTAACAACAGAACTCCTAACTTTCTACTTTTTTATCAGAGTTTTAAGCACTACTGACAGGCATTTTCAGAGATTTTGGATATCCTTTTCCTGATTTATACAATTCAACAACCTTTTCTCACAGGTCTTTTGACAGTTCTTTTCATTCCCCCATGGCTCAGTATTCAGCAAATTCACTGCAGCTCTGCATAAATTTAAATTGACTGTTTATACATAGACACTATGTGTATATTAATTGCCCCAACATTCAAGGGTATGTAAACTTTTGATCTTTTCCATTTGGGTAATTTTAGTTGTTATGATTTAAAAAGGGCAAAAACAATTATGTGTTAATACATTACTTCGCCTGAGCCCACTCCCTAAGTAAAAGGAAAGCTTTTTTGCAGGATCACTTATATTTTCCAAATATTGGCCAATATTTCACAAATTCTGTCAAGGTATGTAAACTTACAAGAACATCTGTAAATTAGAGTAGAAAAACTACAAGAACCACAAATTTAAAAGTAAACATTAAACTCTGAGAATCACAGTTACTATTAACAATTCCAAATATACACAGAGTAAAAGGTATATAAATAAATAATAAATGAAGTCACAGTGAGAATTATAGTCAATGCAATGGTCACAAGTTCCGTATGATTAATGTATAATTGTGTTGCTATGTGTGGTTGCTGCAGAACTTCATTTCAATCAGTGATGTTTCTGTTATAGGAAGAGACAGTGATTGCTTTGGGATAAAAGCTGTTCTTCAGTCTGTTAGTGAAGGCATGCAGGGCTTTGAAGCGCAAGCCAGATGGCAGAGGAATGAAAATGCAATGGACGGAGTGGGTTGTATCTCTACAAATGCTGTTTGCTTTTTTGCTGCAGCGGATAGTAAAGATATTTTCCAGTGATGGTAGCCGAGTGCCAGTAATTCTCCGACCAGTTTTGATAATACGCTGGCGGTCCTTCCTGTTCTCAGAGGTGCAGCCAGAGTACAATGCTGTAATGCAGAATGTGATGACAGACTCTATGGTGCACCCACAGAAGTTAACCAGCAGCAGTTGTGGGCGTTGTGCCTTCTTCATGCTCCTCAGAAAGTGAAGCCTTTGAAGACATTTCTTGGCCATTGCTGTCATGTTTGTTGTCCATGACATGTCCTCCTGGCTGATGTGGACCCCGAAGAATCTGAAACTCTGGACTGTCTCTTGCTGTTAATGCTGATGGAATGGTGACTGCTGCAGTTCAGTCTCCTGAATTCTAGAATCTGTTCCTTGGTTTATTTGGAATAGAGTTCAAGTTTGCGATTCTTGCTCCTGCTATCCAGTTTCTCGAACTCTTCTACATAAGCTACTTTATCATTATTGGAGATCAGGCCTAACACAGTGGTTTTGTCTGCAAACTTTTTAGTGATGTTAGTATCATGGGCAGATTTGAAGTCGTTTGTGAAGAAGGGAAGTCAATGGACACATCAAATTAATTGAAATTTCAATTGTCAAAAAAATACTTGATGCTTTAATTTTCAAATCAAAGTGTGTTTGTACAGTGCATTCAGAAAGTATTCAGGCCCCTTCACTTGTTTTGTCATTTTGTTATGTTACAGCTTCATTTCAAAATCATTTAAATTAATTTTTCCCTCATCAAACAACACTCAATGTCTCAGAAGAAAAAAGCAAATACAATTTTAGAAACACTTGCAAATTTATTAAAAACAAACTGAAATTTCACATTGACTCAAATATTCAGACCCTTTACTATGACACGTGAAATTTGGTTCAGATGCATCCCATTTGACTGATCATTGTTGAGATAAATCCACTCTATTGTTTGGGATCACCCTGTGGTAAATTCTATTGATTGGACATGATTAGGAAAGGCACAACACCTGTCTACATAAGATCTTACAGCTGGTAATAGGCACATGTACATGTGCCTTAATAGGTTTGTCATAGGAACATGGTTTCTAAAATGTTTCTAAAATGTCATGTAAACCCTTATATCAGTTACAAAAACAGAGTTAATGGACTCCTAGAAATCTGGTTAACAGAGGTATATTCTTTTTCACACATAACCTGATTATGTGGCCATAGTGTTACTATTAAGGAATTTGTAGTCTGTGCATGTCTGTTGCACTCCAGAGGCAAATGTTCAGGCAATCACATTATTCCTTCTAATGGCTGAAATTATCTTTTTCAATATCTCAGAAATGACTAAATTTATACTGATTAGCCAAACGTACAGTGCTAAACTCAGCAACATAATCAAGAAAACAGTAGGGTAACATGTTAAAATTAAAAATAACTGCATTATTATTTCAACAGCACTGGGAGTAGGGCAAGAAGCACACATACTGGATACATTTGCAGGGCTCTTTTGCACAGCCAGACAGAAAAGAATGTGCTGTATGCAAACTATATAACACAAATAAAGCGTCAATTGGACTAAACAGGTTTATAAAACACAAGCAAATTATCACTGATATCATGCTTACTTTTGTAATCATGGTGGCCAATTAATTCATTTGACTGTTTATTGCACAGCTTAATGAAATTGAAGCATATTGACAAAGGAAAACTCCAGAAGATTACTTGCCCATGTAAATGCAGATTTTTAAAGAAACCAGGTCTCTGCCTTAACCAGTTATGTGTATGCATATAAAGTCAATGTGTATTAGAGCAAAAACGAAGTCAATCCATAAGGTCAAAGGAATTGCCTGCAAAGCTTAAAGACAGGATTATGTCAAGGCACAGACCTGGGGAAGGCTACAAAAAATTGGTATCACATTGAAGGTTCCAAGAACACAGTGGCCTTCATAATTCTTAAATGGAATGAGTTTGGAACAAACATTTCTAGAGCTGGCTGCTTGGTCAAACTGAGTAATCAGGGGAGAAGGGAACTTGGAAAAAAGTTGTGATAAAAACCCCAATGGTCACTCTGGCTAAGCTCCAGAGAACCTGAGGAGATGGGAGAATCTTTCTGAAACATAACCATCACTGCAACACACAACTGATCTCAGCTAGTGGAGTGACCAGACAGAAGTCTTTTCTCAGTAAGAAACACATAGAAAACTCTTTGAGTTTACAAAAAAGTATCTACATGACTCACAAACTGTGAGAAGCAAGATTCTCTGGTCTTACTAAACCAATATTACTCCATCTGGCCTTAACTTTAAGTGCCATGTCTAGAGGAAACCAAGCACCACTCATCGCCTGGGCAATATCATTTCAACGGAGAGGCATGGCAGTGACAACATTATGTTGTGGGGTTGTTTTTCAGCAGCAGGGACTGGGAGCCTAGTCAGGGTCAAGGGAATCCTAAATTGAGCATCTCTGGAGAGACCTGAAAATTGCTGTCCACCAACAGTCTTTATCTAAATGGACAGAGCTAGAATGGATCTTCAGAAAAGAACCGCAGAAAATCCCCAAATCCAGATGTGCTAAGCCTGTTGCAACACACCCAAGAGCTGCTTTAATGAAGTACTAAGTACAGGGTCTGATTACTTGTGTGAATGTGATATTTCTGTTTTGTTTTTAATTAATTTGCCAAAATATAAAAATAAAATTTAAAAAAAAAAACTGTTTTTGCTTAGTAATTTTGGTGTGATGACTGTTGTGGAGTGTGAGGAAAAATATTTTTAAAAAGATTTTAGCATAAAATTGCAACATGAAATTCCAAAAAAGGTGAAGGGGACTGAATACTTTGTGAAGGTACTGTGTATCATGCAAAAACAACTACTGTGAACACCATGTCTGTCTATATAAAACTACTTGGCTCACAGTGGACCGATTTTATTTAATTTTGGTAGACTTATTCTTCAAGCAAGAGACACTTATCTAGAAAAGAATGTAAAAGGAAAGGCATTATGTAATTCTCACTCTGTAAGCATACAGTGAAGAAATACCTTGTTAGTATTTACACTAAAAAAAGTCATGGCTACATTACCCACACATAATTATTCAGTATATTTTACCTTGAGACAGAGATTTTAGCTCTTCAAGAAAGTCTTTCAAAAGCATTACATTTAAGAAATCTGAATGGCAATTAGCCACAGAACCTCTACAATTAACAACTAAACACAGGATATCTATTTACATCACTTGAACAGGAATCTGTTGTCTATGAAAGCTACTGAAAAATCAATCCCAAGCCTACATGGGCTACATTTTCAACTACATGACATTGTAAACTACTTTTTAAAAGCATGTATTTTAATGTTGTCTGCTAACAAATGGTATTCTATTATGATTGCTTTTTTTGAATATGTTAAGTGGATAACAGAAGCAAAAAAAAAAATAAAAATAAATCCGTTAACTAAGTCCTCAAACACACCTGAATATTATGTCACTTGTACATTTTCTAACTTACTTGTGTGAATACAACATATCACTATTATTAATGATAATCTTAAATGTAAATGCTAGATTTACTTCAAAGTTATTGGAAAACAGCACCATTTTCAAGCTTCCTCACATAACTGACCAGATTTTCTTATTGCTTACTAATTTGTACTATTCATAAATTTGCAACGGAATTGGACAGCAATAATTACTCACGGCTGGATGCTGCATACCATTCACTCCCCTACCATCCAAATATGTGTCATTTGCACTTTCTCCTCCTTTAACATATTGTAGTTTGATTTCAAATAAAAACAAAACATAACTTAATTTGGCAATTAAGTATGCTGTTTTAGCAACACCAAGAACTATACAATCCCATGATGATGCTTTTCCGAGAACGCAATACAAGTTGTTTCATTAGTTGCTTGACACGCAAATATCTGGGCAAAGTGGAAATTCTGAAACACTAACTAAATTTTATTTTGGAATGAACATATTGAGCAAATCATTTTTTTACAGTTGTAGATTGATATGTGTGTGGGTGGCATCATGTCCAATGGTGCCTGCCTGATGCTTTGTGCAGCTAGGGTAGTCATCCTCTCCAGATTTTTCTGAAATGGATAAGTTGGTTACAATAAGTACTCATGGTTGGACTCATAACTGTATACATGTTCATTACAATCCATGGATGAATGCTAAACAAACAGTTATTTTTTTGTACTGTGTACCATGCAGATTGACATACAGGGCGGCCAGTCTGAGATCTCTTTTCTTCTAACACACTGGTCATCCCGGATGCACGATCAAACGCACAAGCTACTGCAAAACTCCGGCTGTGATCTAGTTAGCCTTCCAATTTATATCAACTAAAGAAGGGATTTTAAAAACAAATTTGTTTGGGGAGGGTACGGGCTGGATATGGAATTGGAACAGGATTTTTTTTCTCACTATGTCACAATCGAAGTGCATTTGTCTGATCTGTCAATCTATCATTGCTATTCCAAAGAAAGAAAATGTGGAAAGGCACTTTCAAACTGTTCATAAAAACTACGAAACTGACTGACTTCCTTCCGAAAAGCGATCTGAGAAAGAGAAAGGAGAGGGAACTAAAATCGCAGTTATTCAGACAGCCGTCATTTATCACTCAGCTGAATTCAAAAGCAAAGGCAGACACACCGAAGCATCGTTCCGGGTGAGTCACTCGATCATTAAGCAGAAGACCTTCCAAGATGGAGAGATGATAAAAAAAGGCCTTCGTTGAGACAGATGGCTAGGGAGAAATTGCTGCTAAGATTTCAAGACCCCTGGCCAGAGAAAAAGGAGTTTCTCCTCGTCATTAAACATGCAGAATACAAGCAACTTAATAACGATCAATGGCCACTAGACTTGGCTTGTTTTTTTCCCGATCTGACCAACATGTTGAATGAGCTTAATTTACAGCTGCAGGGAAAAGAGAACTCCATGGTCAATATGATTAGCTCAGTTAATGCTTTCAAACGAAAAATGCAACATCTGTCCTCAAAGCTGCAGCATCTTGATTTGGGGAACATCCAAAACCTTTAGTCAGAGCTGGAGATGCAATGGAAGGCGTGTGCGCAACTTGACAGCATACGCTACACAGAGCAGATTGAAAATTGCCTGTCAGACTTTGACAGACGGTTTCAAGACTGAGCTTTACTTGAGCCAATCGCTACATTTAAGTGCTATTCATTTAGGGAAGATGTTGAGGGTGATTCACCCGCATCAAAAATTGCAACACTGTTTCACCTAAAACTCCTCTACAGTGGAGGATGAGATTTTGACACTACAGGATGACATTCAGCTGAAGTCTGGGGCTCTTGGACAGTTTTGGAACTTACTCACAGAGGAAAAGTACCCAGACATGAGGAAACGTGCTACCTCCTTGACTGCATTATTTGGCTCTACTTATTTATGCGAGTCAGCCTTTTCCCACATGAAGATTATAAAATCCAAATACTGTAGTGACCATAAATGTATTGAATTGTTATTGTGCCATAAAGGTTATTCAGTTATGCAAGGTACGACAACATATATTTTATGAATAAAGTATACTCAGTATATATATATATATATATATATATATATATATATATATATATATATATATATACACACACACACATATACAGTATATATAATTTTTAATGTAGGTAGACCATTTAGACCTGGTCATTTTAAAAGTAGCTTGCAAGCCGAAAAAGTGTGGGCACCCCTGCCATAAAAAGATACAAGTGTTAGTAATGAAAGTTTTTTTTTTTTTTGCTCAGAAATTTAGCATGATTTACATGCTCCTTGAAGTATAACTGCAACTATGACAGCTTCTCTCTCTCTCTCTCAAAATCTGTGTTAGCTTACTCTTGCTCTTTCTGTCTTTTTATTTTTGTGTTTACTCACATCTTATCTAGCAAATATTCAAGAACTGCTAGTGGTATGCATACCACAGGTCGAGAACCACCATTTTAACCTATTCAGCATGAAAACAATATTGGCGAATAACAAAGTAAACTCTGCTTTACTCAAATAATGAAAATGCACCTTTTAATTTTCATTCAATTGATTGTGTGCACTGAAAACAAATATTTTGACTATTCACGTTTGTGTCTGTATGTCAAAAATGTTACTTTAACTTATTGTATTTAAACTAAGGCTGGGAATCGACTAAAAAAATTAATTTCCTAAATGTATGTAATTAATCATCATTAATCGCATGCAACATTAAAATACGTAATTATAAAACTAATACATAAATCATGAAGTAAATACACACTGAATCACAAATTTAATGTAGAATCAACACAAAGGAATTTGGAAAAAAAAAAATGGTACAATTTAAATTTAAACAATAACCTTAAACCTGAAATTTTAACAAAATACTTGAGAAAGTACAACCTGAATTTAAATGCCTTCCTAAAAGGCAAGTTGAAAAGAAGGCAATAAGAAAATGAGGGCAACGTATTAATTATAAAATTGGCATAGTATATGAGACATAGACATGTCAAAGTAAAAATTAAACAATCGAAAAAACTATTGACTTTGAATGCACTGCTAAAGACTGATTTAATTGAAAGAATAAGTATTTCTTAAATAGGCCTGCATTACAACTTGTGTTAAAACACCACAAATACTATCCTCGATTGGTCATCACCTTCAACGACTTGATAATCAAACTCTACACAAGCGTTTCTCCACTGGTGCATCATGGAAATAACAGTGTAGTGCCACTGGGTTATGACCCGAGAGAGACATTTGCTTCAGGTGGTTGAGACCTATCTAAGGAGGATGGGACTACTAGAAGAAGTCGACATAAAAGCAACTCTGTGATCACCGTTTTGCAGACGCAGCACTTATAGAGCACTTTAGCAGCCAGTAGACATGTCAGGGGTCCATCTGTCTGGATGCATGTTCACCAGTGACTCTCGCAAAGCTGAGGGACTGTGGGCATATGAGTTGCCTTTGACCCCGGGTCAGTGTGGTGAGGCACAGAGAGGACTGACTGTATGAGTGGACAAAGGGATGAAGAAGTTGGAATTTGTGTCCAAACTGTTCAATAAGTACTGTGTCTGCGAACAGCAATCTTCGGGCCGTTTTTTGACACCCCCCTGTCCTGCGCCATTGGACAGTTCAGCACGTGTATAACCTTAATGCTAAGTTAAGAATAGTGTGCCACCACAGAAAAACGACTGGAAAACACTACTCTACCTACACCTTCGCTCCTGCACATTAAAAAGTTCTCCATAGCTGCTATCTCGCTAAAAAACTGGCATCGTGCATTACTTGGATGGTTATGTTGATAATTATGACATTTCTATTTCATAGAATTTTATCATTATATTAGGGCAGTCAGCACTGTAAGCTGGCTGGGAGACTGGCAAGTTAAATGGGTATTAAAGATATAGTCTGGTTTTAATGCTACTCAAAGATAACTTGTTTAGCACTTATATGATATGACATTTATTTGATCTTCTTACAGAAACATGAAAACGAAAAAAAATAAAATGAGAGAGTAAATTTTACCTTCGCAACTTTTCTCTAGCATTGCACCAGGACTGCCATAAATACTCCTCCCTACTCATGTCAATATGTATAAATCAAGAAAATGAATACCAGTGCTACTTATTGCCATTGTGGCGTATTGCTTTGAATCGTGTAATATGAAATGTTAAACCTTTAAATGAATATGATTTGAAGGTAGTATATAAATATGGTACTGGATGTGTATGTAATTCTTTAGGTAAGCACGTAACTTATTTGTATTATTGTTTCATAATTAAAAAAAAATAAAAAATGAAAATGCTGCCCTGACCAAAGCAATGCCTAAGGCATTTCCCTTATTGCAGGCACACAATGATATTTTTAACGTATTAAGCAGGCCACATTAATCACAAAAATTAACGTGTTAACTTTCCCAGGCCTAATTTAAGCTGAACAAATCTAGTCTATAAATTTTTCTGACTCACTGCAGATATATGTCCTATCTGGGTCTTAACTTTTAAAATTTCTGTCTGCAACGTAATGTTTGACAACAGTTAAGTGAGGATTAGACATTATTTAGCTTCTCTTTTATAGGAAGACTTAATGTTTCTATGCCATAAAGTAAAATATTTTAAAAATGGGTGTATGTGTTCTTATTTGTTTTTCCACTACATAAAAATGCCCGCTTTTTTGGTAAAAATCTTTATTTTGGAGTTATTTTTGTGTATGTTTGAATAATTCACTTAAGTGTTTCTTTACAAATGCAAAATAACTATTTGGAGACAGGGTGCACAGAAAATGGGCTAACGATGCTGAAACAACTTTTTCCAGTACAGGTCTGAGTGTAACCAGAGCTGATTCGAGCAATAATAGATTGTAGAAAGCAATCTGCCTCCTAGAGTATCAGTACATTCTCAAGGCACACTTATTCAAACCTTGAAATTCACCTACAGAAAATTTGTAACATCCTTTCTTAGTTTTGCAATAGTCCCAAAATCAGTCCCACATCACAAACCTTACAGAGAGCTTCTCGATAATTTTGCACAAAATCCTCCATCACACGCTTGCAATAGTGATCTGACCTGGAACAAAACTCCTCACTGAGGCAGTAATCAATATTCTTCTCAGCTCTCCGTAGCAAAAATGCAATAAAAGATAAGGTTGTGTGCTTCACTATTTTGTCATCAAGCTGCAGGAAAAAAAAATTACAGCCATTAATAAAAATAGTAAAATTTAACTGTTAATATTCCAAAGGTATGCCTAGACACATTCATAAAACACTGATGCTACAGCCTCACGTTATGAAATGTAAATAATAATACTTCATTTATTAAGTAAAAGAAGCTGTTTATTGTTTGCAAGTGCATGCCTCATTGTCAAAGTTAGCATTCAGCAAGCGAGGCATTGCAGTGATTTGATTTGGGTTTACAAACGCTGTCCATGTGAACAATGCAGCTTTGAACGAAAAAATGCATGGGGTTAGTGTGTGCTAGTATTAGGAAGTTTTTTTTTTTCTTTTTCTTAAAAGAGTTTATTCGTGCTTATGGTGTTTTTCATTTTACTTTAATAGGGGTATCCTCCCCAGAATGTATAAGGAGATGACCGGGAGTTTTCTGAAGGTAATGCACCTATTATATGTATGTGTAAATTAATAAAGTGACTTTTATTGTGCCATCACTGACCAGTGCCTTACTTGGACCCTGTAACCTGCTCGGTAGTGTTACTACTAAGACTAAGGGGTGTTTTGCTCACTTTTCTCCTGACAAACACGTTATCTTAAATGTGGAAAATCACCCTTCTCTGCATAAATATGCTTAAAAAGCAGTGAAGTATTGGTTATAATTAGGCTGATTTAAAAACACAAGTGCAGAAATAGGGTACAATGGCTACTTCAGTGTAGATAAAATAAGTTATTGTTTGAATTTCACTTTGATATTGTTTTATAATTTACAATTTAATATTGATTTTTACTCAGATTTTAGACCTATTCGATTCCCAGAAACAAAAAGAAATTGGCTCCCAGTAGACAGATGTTGTTGAAATTTGGCACACTTATTCATCGTGGAAATATGTCATGTAAGTTTAAAAAAAAAAAAAAAAAATTGAGATATCATGGCTAGAGCAGGCTGTGCAGATTTTTGAAATTTAAAAATCTCCTATTGAAAAGCATTGGTGAATTTTCAAACTTGTTTATCTTAAAACTGAGAAACAAAGCAACTACAATTACCGATTTACTGTTTCAAAGTCTCCTCAAGAGAGGTTACTTCAACTTGTATATGTTTCTTTTAGTCATTCGAAAGCCTCTTCTGATGACAAAACAGATCCCCAGTACAAGTCTGTCAAATGCTGGGAAAGGTACATGCATGCACAAGTTACATATACACCAGCTTACTTCTACTTCTGCCTTACAGTAACTGCAATTAACCGTAAAATCAACATATCGGTTATCTAGACTAGAAATAAATTAACAGGAAAAATAATATGTAAACGTTGGCCTTTAAGCATAGAGTGAACATCCATGACTTAAGTTTTTAAGTTACACTAAAAACAACCTCACAGCTACAGGGTTATTATCTGCACATTATAATGTTTAAATATTTCTCGGACACTATAGTTTATCAGCAAAGCTCAGAGCCTGCTCTCCATCACGGTCCAAATTGGACAACAATTTTACCAAAAGATTTCTACAAGGATATTAACTCTCTATTGGGTACTACTGTCAAAAACGTTATGTTTACGAAATTTTAAAACTTTAAAAAAATAAATAAATAAAAATATCTGTTTCAGATGGATGATGAGCCACAACCTCCCCCCCAAACCTCTCAGTTGGATGATGAGCCACATCATCATCATTAATAATGTGGAAAAGGCAAATTTACAAGGGAATATTATCTACCCAAACATTAACTGGGTTAACCTTGCAATCAGCAGAGTAGTACAAGAGCAGGGGACTCATGCATAACGCCATGCATAGAATTCACACTAAAACATGGCGTACGGACAAAACCGGAAATGTGTGTACGCACAAAAAAATTAAGATGCATAAATCTGTGCATAAGCCAACTTCCATGTTCTTCTGCTACATAAATCCATCAGTGTGAAAAGAAACGCACACACCTGCTGCCACTCCCCAACTCCTCCCAGAATTACTCCTCTCTGAATATGCAAATCAATATAAATAGCCCTTAAGCTCAGCGTTCTGTGAAAAGACAATGGCAAAAGCACGAGGGAAATACCAAGTGGAGGCAAGGAAAAATGTACTATTTGATGGTTTAAGCAGTGATATAAACAACAAAAGGAATCGAGTAACAGAGTAGAAGAAAATCTCGAAATTTCAAGTTCTGAAAGTCGCAAACTGTCCGAAATAAATAAGAAGTGGTCAGATATCAAAGTCGCCGTGAAAAGGCAAGTCGTAGCCCACCGTCTGAGAGTCATATGGAAGCGTATTAGGGTACAGAGAAAAGAAAAACAAAATAGGGACACAGTTGAAAAAAAATGTCCAAATGTCAACTTTAATCTCGAAATTTCCACTTCAATCATGTACTTTATTTTGTCATTAAAGTAGAACGTCATAAACTTCATCTTAAAATCGTTTAATTTACTAGCTTCTCAGATCCCATCGTAACTAAAGTAGCACATTAAATGCTTCTTTCTATGCTTTCTTTTATGTGTTCTATGTGTGTGAATCACTATGTGCTTCTTAAACGAGCTTTCTCTTCTGCCAACAGGACACAGAATACATTACATTCATGATATTACAGCTCTCTGAACAACTTAATTGTTAAGATGTATTACTTGATATCATTTTCATAATGATAGGAATTAAAGCATGTATTAAACATGGGAACACAGTGGCGCAGTATTAGCGATGAGCTGGCACCCTGTCTAGAGATTGTTCTTGCCTCCTGCAAGATGCTTGCTGTGCCATGCGAGACCTTTGATGAAATAATTTACTGCAGCAGTACTGTCTCTCTCAAACGTACTAACCTCCTATTCCTGTCCTTCCTTTTCTTTCTCCAAGTAACTAATCACCACACGATCAGCTCTGTAATAAGATGCCAAGCCATCTGTAAGCTTAAAATGCCGTTTCTTCAAAACTTTTATGAAGCATTGAAATATCTTCGTAGTACATGTTTAATTACTCCATCCATCTATCCATCCATCCATCCATCCAGGGTCATGCCAATCCCAGAAAGCATTCAGCGTGAGGAAGGAACAATCCCTGAATGGGCGCCAGCTCGTCACGAGCGCTGTGCCACCGTGTCCTCACGTTTAATTATTAATAATCTATATATATAATTCACTAAGCCAGAAGACAAGTAGCCAACCATGGAAAGCACGCCAGGAGGGGCGTGGATTCACTAAGCCGCCGACAAGTAAGATACCCATGGCGCACGCCGGAAGGAGCCACGCCCAACAACTCTAAGACCATTGGATGCGACGACAACTCGCAGAGCCACGTCCACCAACTCGGACGCGATGCCTCGGAAAACATGCCGTCATTTCTGTTTGTCTGTGCCACAGTCCACATGCAGCTCTGAGCCACGTTAACTTTTCATTAGTCAACCTCAGTGGAAACTTGGTTCACACAGAGGCAGCGCCAGAGAGAGACAGAGGCACACACAGGCAGCGCGAGAGAGAGAGCCACGCACACACAGGCAGCGCGACAGAGAAACAGAGGCACAGACAGGCAGCCCGAGAGAGAGCCGCGCACACACAGGCAGCGCCACAGAGAGACAGAGGCACAGACAGGCAGCCCGAGAGAGAGCCGCGCACACACAGGCAGCGCCACAGAGAGACAGAGGCACACACACACAGGCAGCGCGACAGAGAGAGCCGCGCAATCCTTTAAAACTGAGGTTAAAACACAATGAAGGAAGCAGTCCTTAAAAACCAATAAGCCCTGTGCCTCTTTTTCATTAGCGTCTCACCTGCTTCACCGCCCTGCAACAGTCGAGACACGTTCTCAGCAGCTGACCTTCTCTGTGCCTGACTCCACTACTGTCAGTCGCCTGATTAAAAATGGTGAACTCCTGCAATGTTACTTTCTTGGTTGGCTTTTAAACAAAGTTCGGATTTGTTCAAATGTTCCTTTTTTCCCACCTGTGCTTAAAAATCATTTTAAAAAAAAGTGTTTATACAACTGCTGCAATGTTACAGAGAGAGAGAGGGCTCGCCTGCTTCTGAGAGACACAGGGGGAGGGGGCTCGCGTGCTGCTGAGAGAGAGAGAGCCTCGGGCATGCAGCTGAGCAGGGAGGCTGGGTTTTTTCCCCCCCTGTGCTTAAAACTCATTTAAAAAAAAAAAAGTGTTTACAGTAATCCCTCCTGCATCGCGGGGGTTGCGTTCCAGAGCCACCCGCGAAATAAGAAAATCCGCGAAGTAGAAACCATATGTTTATATGGTTATTTTTATATTGTCATGCTTGGGTCACAGATTTGCGCAGAAACACAGGAGGTTGTAGAGAGACAGGAACGTTATTCAAACACTGCAAACAAACATTTGTCTCTTTTTCAAAAGTTTAAACTGTGCTCCATGACAAGACAGAGATGACAGTTCTGTCTCACAATTAAAAGAATGCAAACATTGCTTTCCTCTCTGTTTCCTTTGAAGAGGAAGATAACAAATCAATAGGGCTGTTTGGCTTTTAAGTATGCGAAGCACGCCAGTACAAAGCTGTTGAAGGCGGCAGCTCACACCCCCTCCGTCAGGAGCAGAGAGAGAGAGAGAGAGAGAGAGAGAGAGAGAGAGAGAAAAACAAAGTCAAAAATCAATACGTGCCCTTTGAGCTTTTAAGTATGCAAAGCACCGTGCAGCATGTCGCTTCACAAAGCAGCTGCACACAGAAGGTAGCAACGTGAAGATAATCTTTCAGCATTTTTAGACGAGCGTCCGTATCGTCTAGGTGTGCGAACAGCCCCCTTGCTCACACCCCCTACGTCAGGATCACAGAAAGTCAGCGCAACAGAGAGAGAGAGAGAAAGTAAGCTGGGTAGCTTCTCAGCCATCTGCCAATAGCATCCCTTGTATGAAATCAACTGGGCAAACCAACTGAGGAAGCATGTACCAGAAAGAAATTAAAAGACCCATTGTCCGCAGAAATCCGCGAACCAGCAAAAAATCCGCGATATATATTTAAATATGCTTACATATAAAATCCGCGATAGAGTGAAGCCGCGAAAGGCGAAGTGCGATACAGTAATCCCTCACCTATCGCGGGGGTTATGTTCCAGAGCCCCCCGCGATAGGTGAAAATCCGCGAAGTAGCGACCTATATTTATTTTATTATTTATACATATTTTAAGGCTTTATAAACCCTTCCCACACTCTTATAAACCTTTCTCACTCTCTTGTTAACCTTTCCCACGCTCTTATAAACACTTCCTATGCTCTTAAACACTTTCTACATTCTTAAACACCTCAGACCAACACTGCCCACTGCACGCAGCGATCAGACGTCAATGTATCTGCACTCGCTTTGTGAAGGGGGGCAGCTGAACTCACGCTGAGCAGAAATGGACTTTGTGCTGCTTCTGCTAAAATGCCTGCTTGTCGCTCTGCGCGTTCGAAAGGAGGAGTGTGTGTGTGTGGGTGTGTGAGGGCTGAACGCACCTTTGCTCAAACCCCCCCTCCCCGGAAGCGCAGTACGCCCCTGCCACTTCGCATTGTCAAGGGGGTGGGGAGCTGAATGAACGCTAAGGAGAAGTGGACTTTGTGCTGGCTTTGTGCTGCTTGTCCTCTGCGTGTCAATAATTTAAAAACCTGTACATCACCAATTTTCCTGTCTCACTGTCTTGTCTTGCGTGAAGTTAAAATGTTTTATAATAGTGAGATGTTACTCATATCCTTAGCCCGACATCCACATATCATATGTGTTAACAAAGTGTGTTTTATAAGTTTGCATGTGTTTAAAGCATGTGGGATGGGTATTTTAAGGGTTAAACTATAAAAATGTTTATTTATATGGTCTTTCTATATCGCAGATTTTCTCCTGTTGCTGATGGGTCTGGAACATAACTTCCGCGATAGGCGGGCAATCACTTGTATTTAAAAACCCGCGAAGTCGTGAATCCGCGAAAAGTGAACCGCGAAGTAGCGAGGGATTACTGTATAGCGAGGGATCACTGTAGACACAATCCTATGGGGGAAATTGCTTCGGTTCACGACCAAATCGGTTTACGACCAGAGGTTTGGAACAAATTATGGTCGTGAACCGAGGTTCCACTGTATATTGACTCTAGAAAACATGATCAGCAAGTCTTTGATAGGCTGCAACAAAATGATGAAAGAACGGGCACATTTTTTTCTCACAAGCTGAGTGGGTGGGTGTTAGTTAGTTAATTAGTTACTCGAAGGATTTCAAGATTTAATATGCACAAGAGGTAACCTTGCAAAAGCAGCCCAAACCAGAAAAGACGGCTGGCAAAGAGTGGGTGACAAATTAAACGCGTGTGCATTGTACTTACTGAAAGCGGCGTTACGGATTTTGCAAATGTTTATTTTTTCCCTCTGCTTAAAAAACATGATTATGCGGCGTATACTACGTCGCGGGTTGGTATGCAGCGTGTAAAACAGTTTGTTTGTCGTGGATAATTTGCCTTTTACTTTAACACGAAGACAATTTCCTGTTAGATTTGCCTTTGCGATGACAATTGATAAGGCACAGGGCCAAACTTTCAAAAAGATGTGCATGTATCTGCCAAAACCAGCTTTCAGTCACGGACAGTTTGTATGTTGCTCTCTTCAGAGTTCCATCTTTTCATTCACTTACTGGTATGCCTGCAGGAACACATGCAGCGAGCGAGCGAGCGACACACACACGCATACAGGCGCGCGAGAGAGAGAGCGCTGGACGCATAAGAATAATAATACTTCATTACATTGATATACCAGTGTTTTCAGTATTCAAAGCGCTATCCACACAGGGAGAAACCGGGAAGCGAACCCAAAATCTTCCACAGTCTCCTTACTGCAAAACAGCAGCACTACCACTGCGCTACAAGGCAGTTAAAGAATGCACCGGCCTCGATTTTGTTTTCACTTCTGTTTACAGCGATCGGATCGTAGCGTGCATTGTTGCAATGTTACTTTTCTTGGTGGCTTATTACATTACGGATGTTTGACATGTTAATTTTTTTCCCTGTGCTTAAAAGACATTAAAAAAGTGTTTCTCAACTGTGACTCCGGAACAACTCAGTATGCAAGCTATATTAAGCGTCAACAACGAAGACTCGCTACACCTTAATGAACAAGTGCTGAAACTTATCCCTACCGACAAAGTAACTTTCACCAGCGTGGCCTCCATCGTCACAGACGATCCCGCTTTCAGTCACGGACAATTGTATGTTGCTCTCTCCAGAGGTCCATCTTTTCATTCATTCACAGTGGTATCCACAAACCCACCCCATTTGGACAACTGTGTCGTTCAGCAAGTGTTCACCCATCAATACATAATTATGCGGCGTATGTTACGCCGCGGGTTGGCTAGTATACATTATTTTAATGTAGTTTAAAACTTATCTGTATAATGTAATAAATATGCGTTACTGCATTTCATCTTAAAAATGATATCAAGAGCTTCAAGAAGAAAGCGCTTGGAAATCTAAATCGACTTAGAAGCCAGTTGTCATCATATGTAAATACGCGCTTCATAAAGTGACTCAGGTTGTGCAATATTAAAACTGTAGTGCAAGTTTACACTGAGGTGATTGTACTTATAAGTACAAACAGTTCTATAAGGAGCACTTGATGGACTGATTGAGTGAGTTTAAAGCTCTTGGGATGAAACTGTTTCTGAACTGCAAAGTCCCTACAGGAAAGGCTCTGAAGCGGCTGCTGTATGGGAACAGTTCAAATAGATTACGCTCATGGCTGAGACAGAGTGTGCAAGATGCTGTATACAGATAATCCGATCAGCTGCTGTACAGCTGTGATTCCACACTCAGATACAGTGGGTTAAATACTCAATGGTGCAATGGGAATTACAACACTATAGCAGTGATGGTATTTAGAATAGTTTGGCTATTTGGTGCACCATTAAATGGTTACGGGTTGATTACAACGAGATGCCTTCAACTAATAAACGATAAGTGGTTAATTTCAGTGCATTTGATAAAGCCGCGTCAGGGATGTGAATCTAAAAACTAAAGGGAAACCACACTGGAACAGTAGCACTGCTTTGACGCTGGGTTCCACCAGTTTGCAAAACTGAGCGGAGAACTTGCATAACTGAGCTAGTGTGAAAATGTTACGCCAAGTTTAGTTTTATACATCATGAGATGAGCGTGGAAAATGGGCGTACGCAACATTTTTGTGTGTATGCACCATTTATACATGAGGCCCCAGGACTTTTTAGACATAATCATACAGTATGTTAAAGAACTAATGCTATGTGGGAACCTGTCTAGATTAGTATTTTGCTAAAATCAGGACAGAATTGAGTGTGTAGAGGGTACATGGAGTATAATATTATACAGCTTTTACTTATTTTACTTTTTTTTTTTCAAAATTTAGAATTACAAAATTTAAAACACTCCACAGTGAGTAAGTAAGGAGATAAAAAAAGAAGCTGCAACAGAAAAAACAGCTGTATAAGGTGTACAAGACTAATAATGGCAATGTAGATTGCAGGGCGTATGAGGGCATGAGAGCAATCGTTAAAAAAATGTTAAAGAAGCTAAACTGCAGTTAGAAAGAAATATTGCAAATAAGGCAAAAGATGACCAAAGAGATCCTTTCAGTATTTTGGCAGTAATAGAACAGTCAAGTAGGAGGTGAAGTGTATCAGGAAAAGTAAAAGGGAATTAAAATATATAGGCAGTAAAATAGCAAACATGCTAAACTTTTCTTAACTCTTCACATGTGACGAAGTGGATAACCAATCAAGTAGTAACAGAGACTACTAAGGAGGTACTGAGTGTTTTGGAAATCGTAGAGGGGGAAGTACTACTCAGTTTTAACAGCCTGAAATCTAACAAATCACCAGGACCAGATAATATTTATCCTTGAGTACTTAAGGAAATTAGTGTGTATATATATATATATATATATATATATATATATATATATATATATATATATATATATATATATATATATATACACACACACACACTAGACATTAAGCCCATTACAACAATGGGTGCTACAACAGTACTGCATAAACATTAGTAGGAACAGTCTATATTAAATGGCAAGGGACCCTGACCTCATTCTGTTTCTTGTCTTAATTTTTTTTTGTCAAAAATATTTTTGCAAGAAGCCTTAAGTAAAATAATAAAAATAAAACAGAAATGCATATGACAATACAGTAAGTATAATTAATATTACATTTATCCTCTCCTCTGTGGCTGTTGATTGATAAGTTGTTTCCGTTTGAAGATCTCCTATCCTGCCTCTCTTTATTTTAGCTTGCTGTGGCATCTCTCCAGCAAGTACTGTGCAGTTTGCCAGCAAGTATTTTAATCTGTGCTGGCGTGCAGCTGATTATTTTATGTGTGGCGTCTCCCCAGCGACGGATTTTATGTGTGCGAAAATAAATCTACTTTTAAAAGTCATCCTACTGTAATATCATGAAAATTCGTATATTTAAGAAAACCCCTTCAACGACTGACACTTTACACTTTACTGGGCCAAGCTTCTTAATCGCAAATCTGACATCCTCAGAGTGAACACTTGCACAACAACAAACACTAATCCCACCTCTTTGGGGAAGCTGGTCTCCGCGTCTCAGTACCCGATTGGATATTTCGTGCCTTATGTTTTAGGTGTTACCTCATTTACTGAAATCCGCCGCGCGATATTTTATAGGTCCCGCCCACTCTGTCTTGTGTGACGCGTCAGGCGGCCTTTGAAGCATCTGCTTTGAAGCGTAGCACCGCGCGCTGCGCATGCGCACTTCACCAGAAAACACACACACGGACACACACAGTGATTTTATTAAAGAGGATATATATATATATATATATATATATATATATATAAACTGTGTATATATACTGTATATACAGTGCATCCGGAAAGTATTCACAGCACATCACTTTTTCCACATTTTGTTATGTTACAGCCTTATTCCAAAATGGATTAAATTCATTTTTTTCCTCAGAATACTACACACAACACCCCATAATGACAACATGAAATAAGTTTACTTGCGGTTTTTGCAAATTTATTAAAAATAAAAAAACTGAGAAAGCACATGTACATAAGTATTCACAGCCTTTGCCATGAAGCTCAAAATTGAGTTCAGGTGCATCCTGTTTCCCCTGATCATCCTTGAGATGTTTCTGCAGCTTAATTGGAGTCCACCTGTGGTAAATTCAGTTGATTGGACATGATTTAGAAAGGCACACACCAGTCTATATAAGGTCCCACAGTTGACAGTTCATGTCAGAGCACAAACCAAGCATGAAGTCAAAGGAATTGTCTGTAGACCTCCAAGACAGGATTGTCTCGAGGCACAAATCTGGGGAAGGTTCCAGAAAAATTTCTGCTGCTTTGAAGGTGCCAATGAGCACAGTGGCCTCCATCATCCATAAAGTGGAAGAAGTTCGAAACCACCAGGACTCTTTCTAGAGCTGGTCGGCCATCTAAACTGAGTGATCAGGGGAGAAGGGCCTTAGTCAGGGAGGTGACCAAGAACCCGATGGTCACTCTGTCAGAGCTCCAGAGGTCCTCTGTGGAGAGAGGAGAACCTTCCAGAAGGACAACCATCTCTGCAGCAATCCACCAATCAGGCCTGTATGGTACAGTGGCCAGACGGAAGCCACGCCTTAGTAAAAGGCACATGGCAGCCCGCCTGGAGCTTGAAAAAAGGCACCTGAAGGACTCTCAGACAATGAGAAAGAAAATTCTCTGGTATGATGAGACAAAGATTGAACTCTTTGGTGTGAATGCCAGGCGTCACGTTTGGAGGAAACCAGGCACCGCTCATCACCAGGCCAATACCATCCCTACAGTGAAGCATAGTGGTGGCAGCATCATGCTGTGGGGATGTTTTTCAGCGGCAGGAACTGGGAGACTAGTCAGGATAAAGGGAAAGATAACTGCAGCAATGTACAGGGACATCCTGGATGAAAACCTGCTCCAGAGTGCTCCTGACCTCAGACTGGGGTGACGGTTCATCTTTCAGCAGGACAACGACCCTAAGCACACAGTCAAGATATCAAAGGAGTGGCTTCACGACAACTCCGTGAATGTCCTTGAGTGGCCCAGCCAGAGCCCAGACTTGAATCCAATTGAACATCTCTAGAGAGATCTTAAAATGGCTGTGCACCGACGCTTCCCGTTCAACCTGATGGAGCTTGAGAGGTGCTGCAAAGAGGAATGGGCAAAACTGGCCAAGGATAGGTGTGCCAAGCTTGTGGCATCATATTCAAAAAGACTTGAGGCTGTAATTGCTGCCAAAGGTGCATCGACAAAGTACTGAGCAAAGGCTGTGAATACTTATGTACATGTGATTTCTCAGTTTTTTTATTTTTAATAAATTTGCAAAAACCTCACGTAAACCTTTTTCACGTTGTCATTATGGGGTGTTGTGTGTAGAATTCCGAGGAAAAAAATGAATTTAAACCATTTTGGAATAAGGCTGTAACATAACAAAATGTGGAAAAAGTGATGCAGTCTGAATACTTTCCGGATGCACTGTGTGTGTGTGTGTGTGTATATATATATATATATATATAAAATCACATAAATTAAGCTTAATGTGCATCACAGATACATTAAAACAAAGGAATTATTAAGGATAAGATTAAACAACACATGGCAAGAACAGGAGTTTTCTGAACAGCCAGCATGAGCACAGACAAGGTGGGTTTTGTTTTACTCACATGCTAGAATTCTATGAAGAAGCAAGAGTGGTACATATGATTATATTTATCTTGGCTTTCAGAATGCATTTGATAAGGTACCATATAACGGGCTGGGCATCAAGCTGAAAAAAGTGGGAGTTCAGGCTGTAGTGTGTAGATGGGTGCAGAATTGGCTGAAACACAGTAAACAGATGGTTATAGTGCAAGGGACCCTATCAGAATTGCCTGATGTGAAGAGTAGTGTTCCATGGGGCACTGTGGTGTTGCAAAAAATGATTTAGTTAGAAATATAAATAACTAGTAGGCTTGGGCGGTAATACGGTAATATGGTATCCCGCGGGATCTAAAAATAGCAATGGTATCAGTTTCAATACCGTTATACTGTCATAAAAACAATGCACTTATATGGGAGACAAGGATTAAATATTAAATATAATTTATTTAATGCCTAAAAATGCGTATGCGTGGTTTTCGTCACGTGACAGCATGGAGGAGAAAGAGAGAGGTGGGGAAAGATGGCAAGTCGCGCACCAAGTGACCTGGTCTCAAAAAAGAACACAACTTCTGCAGTTTGGCAGTATTTCGGGTTTCGACCGAACGAGAAGGGAGAGGCGGTAAATATGAACGAGGCAATTTGCAAATTATGCAACAAAAAGGTGACCGCGAGAGATGGAAATACCTCAAACCTAAGGTCGCATATACGAAACCACCATCCACTCACTGCTGCAAGGATGGACCCGAGTTCACTCAGTGCAACAGTTTCAACGCCTCCCGATGCAGGACCAACAACATCTAGGTCCACCGCCAGTACGCAGCCGACGATAATGGGGGCCTTCGGGAAAGCAACAAAGTACAAAAGGGACAGTGTCCGCTGGAAAACCTGTACTGATGCAGTGACAAAATACTTGGCGAAGGAAATGGTCTCTTTCCACACAGTGGAAAAAAAAGTCCTTTACGGACATGGTAAAGGTCCTAGATGCCCAGTACGAGCTGCCTGGACGGAAATATTTCTCACAAACAGCCGTCCCACATTTATATAGTAAAGTTAGAGGCAATGTTCAAGTGCTGCTGTCAGCGGCAGACAGTTATTCCTTAACAACTGATATGTGGTCGTCAGTTAACATGACACCATATATGTCTCTGACTGTCCATACTATTACATCTGACTGGAAACTTGAATCCAAATGCCTCCAAACTACGTATTTTCCTGAGAGTCATACAGCGGACAATCTTGCTGCTGCGCTCAGAGCTGCACTTCAGGAATGGCAACTTGATGAGAAAAAACTTTCAGCCATAACCACTGACAACGCTGCCAACATTCATGCCGCAATCAGGTCCCTGCATTGGCCGTGGCTATACTGCTTCGGTCACAATCTAAACTTGGCTGTCACAAATGGATTGCATGACCAGAGGCAAAAAACCGAGCGCGCCCTCGGACTATGCCATAATATTGTCGGGGCCTTTTCACACAGCTGGCAACGTAAGCATGAACTCCACAAGAAGCAAGTGGACTTGGGACTCCCAAAACATAGTCTCATAACGGTAAGCATAAAACGTGCAGAGTGTTCCTCAGGGGCAGGGGCTCAAATATAAAAAAAGGGGCATATATGCTTTGCATCACATAAATAAATTATATTGAAAAGTAGGCTATATTAAAATAGAAAACCATTTTTTAAATTGTAATTTTTTTCCTGTATTTTTTATCAAATAAATGCAGGCTTGATGCGCATAAGGGACTTATTTAGCCTAAAATAAATGTGCATGCAAATTTGACCAAATGGAATAATATACATTAATGGACTTATTTATTTATGCATTCATTCATTTATTTAGGCCTATTTATTCATTCATTCGTTTATTTATGCCTATTTATTCATTCATTTAATCGTTTATTCATCATTCATTAATTAATTCATCCATCCATCCGTCGGCAGGACTGTGCAAGTCGCTGGGGCTCCAAACTGAAAATGGTGGAGCGCATCCTCGAGCAGGCCCAAGCGATCAGACATGTCCTGTCTGATGACAGAAGGAGCAGCCTGTCCCTGACCTGGCAGGACATGGACGTCTTGAAAGCTGTTCACGAAGCACTGAAACCAGTCGGTGACTTCACTGATATTTTGTCAGGAGAAAATTATGTGACCAGTTCCTGTATCCTACCCATACTACAGCTCTGCAGGGACAATGTGTTGGCTGCATCAGAAAATGACCTCCAGCTAACTAAGTCAATCAAAACTGGAATTCTAACAAAGCTGGAGGCCAAGTATGAATCCAATTCAGTGCGCAAAATATTGTGAAAATGCACTTTCCTCGACCCTCGTTACCGTGGAGGATATGAGACAGATGACAACGCATTGGCTGAGACCAAGGCTGAATTACAGGCTGAGATCGTGAGCTTAGAGGCAGCAGGTCCAGTGGCCATCAGAGTGGAAGAGGGAGAGGCGCAACCTGCACCCTCACGAAAAAAGATGACTCTGGGAAGTATGCTGCAAAAAAAAAATCTGATGCAATGGCAGGTCCCGTCGGCATCGGCACCGTAGAGGACCAAGTCGGAGCTAAAATAACAGCCTACTGTTTGGAGCCAGTTACTCAAGGAGACGAGGACCCACTTCTCTGGTGGAAAAATGCTGCCGGGCGTTTTCCGCAGATGTTGCGAGTGGCACGAAAGTACCTGTGCGTCTGTGCCACACACACCATCGGAGCGGGTTTTCAGCACCGCAGGTAAAGTTGTCGGTCCACAACGTGCCCTGTTAAAGCCGGACAAACATGCTGGTTTTTCTAGCGGAAAATCTTGACTAGATTGATGCCACTTGCCATTCGTTCCTATTCGCACTGTGTTTATTTTTATTTATTTAATTGATTCAGGTATTTTTATCTGGTTTACGTTAAAAACAATATTGGAAAGAAGACTGGAAAGAAGTTTTTGTTTAGGACTATTGCTTTGCAATACTTTTTATAATATGGATGATGTTTATGTTAATTCAACTCTGGTTGACTGTTGTGGGTCTATTTGTACTTTTTTATAAGCTGCTCTTCTTTGTTATTAAAAGTTGTTCAGGCGGTGTGATTTAATTTAATTATTTGTATGCGCGTCTCCGCGCGAAAACTGTTCTGGATGTTTATGTTAATTTAATTCTGTTTGACTGTTGTATTTGCACTTTTTTATAAACTGCTATTTGTTGCTAATAAAAGTTGTTAATATTGTTCTGCATGTTATTTTGTTATTGTTTCAGTATTAGTGTTTGATATTCAGTTTCTGAACGGTTTAGGCACAAGCAAACAGTTTGGTGACGCTGTCTGAGCCTTACGTCACATTTTTTTTTATTATTCATGGTAATACCGTATACTGAGGTAAAATAGGGAGGAGGTTTGACAGTATCCAAATTTGGATACCGCCCAACCTTAATAACTAGCTGGTTAAGTTTGCAGAGGATACCAAGCCAGATAGACTGAAGGATAACCTGGAATCCACTGAATCCACAGAGGGACATGGACAGCCAACAGTCTTGGGCAAATCTGTGGCAGATTAATGCTTATATAAGCAAATGTAAAATATTACACGTAGGAAGTATAACATTTAGAGAAGGATTTAGAAGTCATAGTGGACTCAACACTAACAACTTCCAAACAGTGTTCAGAAGCCATTCATTCAGAAGGCAAACAGGATGGATGGATAGATGGATGGAAACTTTATTGATCCCAAGGGAAATTTAAGATGTTAGGTTATCTAACACGATGTGTAGAGTACACGTCCAAGAAGGTTGTGCTTATGTTTTATAACACATTCGCGACACCTTATGTACAGTACAGTAATATGTACAGTTTGGTCTCCTAGCTACAAAAAGACATAGAAGAACTAGAAAAGTCCAGGGAATAACAAATAGGCCGATCCCAGGGCCTATAGGGGAGGAGAGAATAAAACAGCTGAACAGTACTTTGCCTAAAATCTTAACTTGTGCCAAGTTTTTTGGATTATGGTGCAGGCCTGAAATGCAAGAACGGATGTAAATAAATAAACAGACAAAATAAAGTTGACAAGAGAAAACATTAAATATCTTGGGTTCATACTGTCTGCAATGAAATATAAGTCCAAGTAAATATAAGAATTACTGAGTTTTCTATTTGCATTTCCCTTACCATCCCATTTTGTCTGATATGGGGATGCAGATTTATTAAACATTTAAATAGGGTCCTTAACCATTAAGTTTGTGTTAGCTTATTTGAATTTAACTACAGGATACATACACTAACCAGTTAAAAAAGTTATACCCAGTTCTTCTTTTAGTTCTCATTACAATGTATACATTACTTATACAGCAGTGGGAAAAAAATCTATGAAAATTATCTCAGAAAAAAATATACTATTTACTCTTTTATTATAGTGGATTTGTTTTCATTTTACATGCAACCCAATTTCTTTAATCTTTAAAATTAAATTATCTTACATTAAGTCCCTGGGTAAACATAGCTTTGCTGCACACTGAAGGCATTGTGGTCAC
Source organism: Erpetoichthys calabaricus (assembly GCF_900747795.2). Lineage (NCBI taxonomy): Eukaryota > Metazoa > Chordata > Cladistia > Polypteriformes > Polypteridae > Erpetoichthys > Erpetoichthys calabaricus. Next base: position 159,938,373 of record NC_041397.2, on the reverse strand, counting down.
CAATACCATTTGTAAAAGACGAGGCAGTGGAATAAATTCTGAAGAACTGAACGACTTTGAAATTTCTGGTTGTGCTTCAAAAATCTGAAAAAGAAATCTTATTACTAGCAAGAGTTAAAAAGTACAGTTTTGTATATTTAAGTAGTAAACAAAGACAGGAAAAACTATGCAATTCTTTATATTTTTAAGTGTACATAAGCACTTTAAGTTAAGCTCTTTTTAACTTTTGACAGTCAATACATATTTAACTAAATAGCTACATAATCTTAATAATAATAATAATATTGTTTTATTGTTTGTTAATCTATGCATTCATTTCTATTATCTAAATTTAATTTGTTTTCTTTGCATGTAACTACTTCATTGACATGCTGTAAAGCACATTGAGCTGCATCATTTAAATGAAAATGTGCTACAGAAATAAATGTTGTTGTTCTTATATAATGTAATTAATCTTCCCAGGCAGGATTTCTTGGATGATGCTTCAAAGTTGGCCTTCATACAAAAGAAATGCATACTCTTACTTTTTGACATTCCTTCTCATTCCTGGTCTTATGTGTAAGTTTATATAACTCAAAGGTCTTAATAAGAAATGATTTTAACCTTACATAATATCTGGTCCCCTCCTTGGACTATGATCTTGGCATAGTGTGGGGTTTCTGTGCCTCAGTAACTCTTAGAGCTAAACTATTATAATTTGGAGATGTATCATCCTGACAGGGTCACCCAAGGCACATTGGTCTAAGAGAAGTAATAAGACAAAGAACAATCCATACATGACACTCACAATAGATAGTATTAATTACATCTAAGAAACTTCATTCACGTGAGGGATACCAGGACCTACAGTAATCCTGGAGCCAGAACTGGGAGAAGCTATGAGCAAATAATGGCTAGGTGACTCACATATGCTGAGTCTAGTTTAGTCAGATATAGACAAATGGAGCCACCATGGGGACTTACAACAAATGTGAAGAGTGGGGGTTGGTTGCAATGCTAATCAGGCAACAGGCAAGAGAGGGATGGTTCTAGACAAATATTACTCATTTTAAAAGCTCTTTTTTCAGCTTTCACCAGTAAAAATCATCTGAATGACAATTGAGGAGGCTGCAAACTACACATTCACAAAACAAATAGGTCAAGTTTGGCAAATTTTAAGGAAGTCAAAATGTGTATTACAATCAGATTTGCTCAATCTACCCGACCATGAATTTTCAAATCTGCTCAAACCAATTCAGGACACATTTTGACCCTAGATAGGTTTTGTCTCCTTCAAATATAAAGTATTTGATTTTATACAGATTTAAATTTAATACATATTGTTGGAGGGCTGCACGGTGGCGCAGTGGGCAGCACTGCTGCCTTGCAGTTAAGAGACCTGGGTTCGCTTCCCGGGCCCTCCCTGCGTGGAGTTTGCATGTTCTCCCCGTGTCTGCGTGGGTTTCCTCCGGGTACTCCAGTTTCCTCCCACAGTCCAAAGACATACAGGTTAGGTGGATTGGAGATTCTAAATTGGCCCTAGTGTGTGCTTGGTGTGTGGGTGTGTGTGCGCGCCCTGTGGTGGGCTGGCACCCTGCCCAGGGTTTGTTTCCTGCCTTGCGCCCTGTGTTGGCTGGGATTGGCTCCAGCAGACCCCCGTGACCCTGTAGTTAGGATATAGCGGGATGGATGGATGGACATACTGTTGGAGTATTATTTCAACTTATACTGATTTAACAGACTACGATACATATTTTGTCCACAATTCAAAAACTATCTCCATCCACCTCAAGCAAAATACTTCATGCAGCTTTACCTTACGAAGAAGCTTCATGTTGTCAAGCCATGTAGATGTTTGCCGAGGTACAAAGGAGAACTGGGTTTCTTTGAAGTATCTCTGTAGCAAATCAGGACACACTTTGAGAATATTCACCACAAGTTCTCCTATCATTTCATCTTGTGTTGCTGTTCTTAGTCCAACAATAAACCTCAAAAGAACAATATTTCCAGACCTACAAAAAATAAGGAGAAAAAGAAAAAAATCTGCACTGCTAAAAATTTAGTAACAGTCGCACAAATAGGTCTATGAAAGTTCAAAACATTAAAAAAATGTTTCTTATTACAACAGGAGAAATAAATGTAGGAAAAAAATTAAACATTTTAAAAGACAACAGAATCATGTGTTCTATTGTTACAAAACAAACAATAGACAAACAACAAAATATTATTGCTTGTATAGCCCAAATTACACACAAAATACCATAATGGGCTATTATAACAGGCCCTGATTTTTGATGGCTCCCCCACCTTGACTCCCTAAGAAGCCAAGAAAAAAATTCCTTTTATAAAAAAGACCGTCATAGGAGAACAGAAATGGAAGAAATCTTGAGAAAGTCAATGAGATGATAATAAATAATAATAATACATTTTATTTATATAGCGCCTTTCCCATGCTCAAGGCACTTACAGAATATAAAAAAAGAACGGCAGAATTTACAGTATATAGCATTGTACAAACCAGATAAATAAATAAAGAAGATTAAGACAGTACATTCTGAAAAAAAAACAGACAACATAATTGATGGTCTAGCACACACATACAGGTTACGTTGGCATCTTGACAGAGAAGTAAACTGAGAGAAAGGTAATAAAGTCAAGTAGAGCTAAAAGCCTTCCTGAACAGATGAGTTTTGAGTTGTTTTTTAAAAGAATTCATGGAGTCAGCTGACCTGATTAATTTTGGTAGGTCATTCCAGAGTCTGGGCGCTATACAGCTGAAGGCCCTGTCACCCATAGAGTGTAGATTAGTGAGGGGCACAACAAGATTACCAGAATCAGAGGACCTTAGTGGGCGGGCAGGCACATAGTGATGGAGGAGGTCACTGATGTAGTTTGGTGCGAGGTTATTTAAAGCTTTGTAGGTTATTAGTAGGATTTTATATTCGATTCTGTAGGACACAGGGAGCCAGTGAAGACGGAGCAGGATGGGTGTGATGTGCTCGCTGCTGCTGGTTCGAGTAAGGACTCTTGCAGCTGAGTTTTGAATAAGCTGGAGCTCTGATATAAGATTAGAAGGGGCACCTGCCAGTAGGGAATTACAATAATCGATGCGGGATGTGATAAAAGCATGGACAAGTTTCTCAGCATTAGAGAAGGAGAGGAAGGAGCGAACACGGGATATGTTACGGAGGTGAAAGTAAGAAAGTTTCTTAATGTGATTTATGTGGGCGGAATAAGTGAGGGAGGAATCAAAAATGACACCAAGATTTTTTACAGTAGAGGCAGGTCTGATGAGATCACTGCCAAGATGGACTGGGAAGGAGCTCATTTTATTAAGTTGCATTTAAGTCCCAATTTGCAGGAGTACAGTTTTATTGCAAATTAATTTTAAAGAGTTCTGCTCCATCCAGGTTTTAATTTCACTAAGGCAGGTTGTGAGCTGAGAAAGCTCTGATGAAGTTCCACTTTTAACATTGAAGTAGAGCTGAGTATCATCTGCATAAAAATGATAACCCAGTCCATAATTACGGATAAAATGGCCAGGGGGAAGCATATAAATACAGAAAAGCAGAGGACCAAGGGCAGAGCCCTGAGGGACTCCTTGTGTGACTGGCACGGAGTTGGATCTGCTGTTGCCAAGACTAACAAACTCTTGCCTATCAGTCAGATAGGACTTGAACCACTGGAGGGCAGTGCCAGAGATACCCAGCATGTTTTCCATTCTGGACAGTAGGATGTCATGTCTAACAGTGTCAAATGCTGCACTGAGGTCTAACAGAATTAATATGCTAGTTTGTCCAGAGTCTGCTGCCATAAGCAAATCATTGGTTACCGGTAGCAGAGCAGTTTCACAGCTGTGCCGCGCCCTGAAACCAGACTGAAAGGGTTCCATCAAATTATTAGAGGTTAGGTAATTGGTGAGTTGGGAAGCTACAACACGCTCAAGAACTTTTGACAGGAAAGGTAAGTGGGAAATAGGCTGGAAATTGTTAACATTGTCAGCATCAAGGCCAGACTTTTTTAACATTGGGGTTACAGAAGCAATTTTAAAAGTGAGCGGCACGGAGCCAGTGTCAAGGGATGAGTTTATTATTGTTGTAACAGTCGGGATTATGGCATGAAGGCAGGATTTAAGTAGTGTGGTGGGGATGGGGTCCAGTACACAAGTAGTCGGCCTCATCTTACAAAGCAGGTTATTAACAAACGCAGAAGTGACTGGTGAGAACTTAGAGAAGGAGCTGGATGGAGTGGGAAAACAGGGAGAGATATAAACAGATGATATATTTATGTTAGTTGAATTATTTAGATCTTTAATTTTGTTACGGAAAAAGTGGAGGAATTCCTCACAGACTTCAGTAGAAGAGGTAGTTGGACCAGATGCGGGTTCAAGTAGTTTATTAACTACAGAGAACAGAACCCTTGGGTTATCATGGCCACTTTCTATTATTCTGCCATAATGGGTGTTCTTGGCAGAAGTTAGTGCTTCTCTGTAAGCTCTTTGGTGGTCAGAGAAAGCCTGGATGTGCACGGTGAGGCCAGTCTTACGTGACATTCTCTCAAGGCGTCGGCCAGCTGCTTTCATAGATCGCAATTCTGAGTTATACCAAGGAGCTGAGCGTTTAAAGGAAACCTCCTTATGTTTTAAAGCAGCTGTTTTATCTAATGCTGAGTGAAGGGCTGTGTTATAGTGGTCAACAAAACTATCTAGTGTTGATGGAATAGGTGCAGACAGTAAAAGATCAGAAATGGATCCAGAAAGGATAGAGGGACAGATATTTTTAAGGTTTCTGTAAGAAATTTGTCGTTAAGAGGTGGGAGAGGTAATGAGACAGTGAAAAATACTGCTTTATGGTCAGAGAGTCCCAAATCAGTGCTGTAAATGTTGGCAACAGGTAGTCCAGAAGTGCAGATCAGGTCCAATATATGACCGCCAGAATGGGTTGGAAAATCAACATGTTGTGTCAAGTCAAAACAGTCCAGTAAGGACAGGAATTCATTTCTCAGTTTAGATGTGGGGGTGTCAATATGGATGTTGAAATCACCAAGAAGCATAATTCTCTGAGAGTAAGAGCTTAGGTGGGTCAAAAGTTCAATCAGATCGGATAAGAAGGATGCATTGTATTTTGGGGGACGATAGAGAACAATGAGTGAGACAGGACCTGATTCCGTTATTAGTTTATGATGGATGGTGTCCTAGGGGATCTCCTCCCAGATGTGGACCAGGGCATCAATGAGCTCCTGGACAGTCAGAGATACAACCTGGCGGCGTCGGATGGACCGAAACATAATGTACCAGAGGTGTTCTATTGGATTTAGATCAGGCGAGTGTGGGGGCCAGTCAATGGTATCAATTCCTTCATTCCTTCATCCTCCAGGAACTGCCTGCATACTCCTGCCGCACGAGGAATCCAGGACCCACTGCACCAGCATAGTGTCTGACAATGGGTCCAAGGATTTCATCCAGATACCTAGTGGCATGTCAAGTTGACATTTAGAAATGATTTATAATATTTTTTCAATAATGCAGGTGTCCTGAAACAGCTGTTAAAACATAAAAGTGGTATGGCAAGTGTAATTATATGCAAGGTAATATAATCCCTTCAAAACTTTTGCAAAGCCATTCCCTTTGTGAGCAAAATGTGTAAACATAAAAAAAAAAAAAACACAGGAAGTACGGATCTACCTCTGTTTCCAGGAAAAAAAAAAATGCATTAAAATTGTGGGTGGGGATAACCATTCAAATCAACATTATACAAAAAGAAATCATTTTAGCTATTTTGTTTCAAAAAGTTTTGTGAAAATTTAAAACAGAACAAATCACAAAAATTCTGAAAAATGTATTACACAAACAGAATAAAAGGCCAAAGGAGAAAAAATGTTTCTTCTTCAATCGTAAACTTTTTCTTGTTAAACTTCAGTTACTTTCAATTTTGAAAAGTTGTGCATTTTCTGTATGGCAAACTTACATATGCTTCACTTAATACATTCAGTACATTATGTAACTATGTATGGAACGGTTTGAACCTGTTTGCCCTCCCTACCTTACCAACTGCAAAGCAGGATCATAAACTGGGACTAATCTGTAGTTGGGGAGACAAGAAATAATTAGAATATTCTGTTTATAGTTTATTTAATTGGAGTTATAAAAGGACCCCATAATATATTTAGTTAAACATTTTAATATAACTAAGAAAATTCTTCTGTCAATTTAACATACCCTTCTGAATTAACAAATGGCTCTTACAATAATCTATATATATAATTCACTAAGCCGGAAGACAAGTAGCCACCCATGGAAAGCACGCCGGAAGGGTCGTGGATTCACTAAACCGCCGACAAGTAAGACGCCAATGGCGCACACAGAAAGGAGCCACGCCCACCAACTCTTAGACCATTGGATACGACGAAAACTCGCAGAGCCACGCCCACCAACTCGGACGAAACGCCTCGGAAAACATGCCGTCATTTCTGTTTGTCTGTGCCACAGTCCACTTGCAGCTCTGAGCCACGTTGACTTTTCATTAGTCAACCTCAGTGGAACCAGAGAGAGACAGAGGCGCACACACACAGGCAGCGCGAGAGAGAGAGCTGCGCAATCCTCTAAAACTGAGGTTAAAACACAATGAAGGAAGCAGTCCTTAAAAACCAATAAGCCCTGTGCCTCTTTTTCATTAGTGTCTCACCTGCTTCACCGATGCCGGCCCTGCAACAGCCGAGACGCTCTCTCACCAGCTGACCTTCTCTGTGCCTGACTCCACTACTGTCTGATTAAAAATGGCCTTTTGAAGGGGAGCTATGGACCCGCTATACCACAGGAACACATTACCTTCGAGCCTGCTCTCGCTCACTCTAACGTACTGGCTTTCTCTCTCTCTCCTCACTCTGCACAGGGGAGAAATGCCCGCAGCACGACTCCACCCGGAAACCGTTTCAGCCACACTTCCACGCCCCTCGCTACGCTGTGAGTGCGATGATTATTTATTTAAAAACATGTAAGTGACTAAATTCCAAGGCATATATTATGAAACAATCTGCCCGTCTATACTAGTGATGCTCCATTGGTCTCAGCAATTAAATCGAAGTATAAAGCACAATGATTTATAACATGATACTCATGTTAGTGGCATGAAGTGTGAATTCTGTGAAATGACTAAAAAAAACCATCCATCAATGGTACCTTTACAATTTAAACTATCTTAAAAGGTTCCATATAGAAAAACTTAAAACTACAGTCAAACCTAAGTTTACTAAGCTGGTCTGGCAAAATGTACTTCCACATGCAAGTATATAATGACCTAATCTATTTTACCTTTTACCTTTACTTTATTGTATTGTTTTTGGAATATTTCAGGATTTATTTTACACTTGTAAATTGAGAGTCACTACATTAAAACTGAAAAACAAGTGATTTTGTACATACTAAAATCAGACCTGCAAAAATAGCAGTACACGCTGCACATACACAAAGACAGATATTTTTTTAAACCATAGTGAGCAATTAAACAAAAAACAGCTCAAATGTCTTCAGCCAATAGCATATATGTTAACATGTAAGAAATTTTAAATAAACATACCTCCCAGTTATGCCAAAACTAGGGTCATAAAAACTGATGCCATGTTTCAGTGAGCAACAGATATCCAAGAGAAAGCTGTGAGTTAACTCTCGCACCAAAGTTCTTGCAACTTCTTCTGTAAGTTCAATAGCCTAACCAATAACATAATAGCGGTGTTTTTAAATATTGTATTAATTATTAAAGACAAACAGAATTTTACAGTTTCAGTTGTAGTTTTGCTCAATTACATTTATAACAGACAGATGACTACAAATTTACAATTCTAACATTAGGAATGGTTCCATAACTTTTAAACTCAAATTAGCATTATGAAACACAGTGCATACAGAAGATAAAGCAATAGTGTAAATACTACATATAAATGAAACAAGAGGGCATGTTCTAATAACAGAGGATTCAGATCCCTCAGCTTATCAAGGCTATGTCTGATCAGGTAGAATAATACAGATTCTCTTCTTCCATGCTCTAAAATTTAAGGAGGTCATGGGAGTTTACCATTATTATTTACATGTACTTTGTTTATTTGCACATGTATATAAATATATACTCCATGGTTTCTTGGAGGTACAAGTAGTATTGTTTTCCGCTGGAACATTTATGTAGTAAAACCTTTATGCACATACAGAGCAATAAGTCGATTCCATAGAATATTATACTTATTAATTGACTTCAAGGTTTCATTAGATTGCAATTATTACAGATCAGTAAAGAAAAGCCAAGCAAAATGACACCTTTTATTGGCTAACTAGAAAGATTACAATCTTTTCTGTTGGTTCACTTAGGGAGCCTCGGACAATTAATTGTTGAAGGTTTGGTGGTTGTCTGTATGCCAGGAGGGGAGGTTCAGGAAAATCTAATGGCACATCTCCATGCCTACAGAAAAGATGCAAAACATGTGCCCACATCTATGATACAGACCGTATAGTTATACCACACTGCCGACTCGAACATCACATCAAGGGATCATTTTCCTGCAGATCATCTAATGTAGTCTACCTAATTTTCTGCATGAAATGTCCTGACACTGCACTCTATGTGGGAGAAACTGGACAAACACTCCGCCAGAGAATGAACTTACACAGGTTCCACATTAAACATGGCAACACAGATGTTCCTGTGGCGGCCCACTTCAACAGCCATGGACACTGTGAGAAGGACTTTAAGGTCACAGTGCTTATGGGCAACTTCAAAACACAGCAAGAGAGAAAAGAATGGGAAGTTAAACTCATGCTAAAATTTAATACTTTACAACATGGATTGAATAAAGACAAGAGTTTTATGGCCAGATATGAGGATTGTTTACATCTCTCAGAATGACAGACAACCTGTCTACAGACCCACATTGTTTTGAAAAACTCATTACAAACTTCAAAAGACTTTGTTGGACAGTTTTCTTATCCAGAGATCTTGACAATACATTGTTCTTTTCTCTCTTGCTAAATTAACCCTAGCCTGAATGAATCTATTAATTTTTTACATACAAAATCTCTCATTTAAAGATTTACCAATGTTGTTTCTTGTCCTAGAGTGTGTATATAAACATAGGAAACTTCAGTTTCTGTATTACATCTTGCCTGAAGAAGGGGCCTGAGTTGCCTCGAAAGCTTGCATATTGTAATCTTTCTAGTTAGCCAATAAAAGGTGTCATTTTGCTTGGCTTTTCTCTACATTCATAATGGCTAACACGGTACAACACCCTAGTATTACAGATCAGTAAGAAACACATCACTATATCTCATGACATTTATGACAATTTTTTCCCCAAGAGGAAAGAATGATAACCCTGCTCATCACTCCACGTCTTAGAATGAAAGTACAGTCCATAATAAAGCCTAAAGCCACAAAAAAGAAGGTTTGTATTTTCTTGTCTTCTTATTACAAGTGCACAGAAGAAACAGGCTCACTGTACATTTCAATTTTTTACTCCATATTAGCACTACATAGAGAGAGCTCCCAATTCAAAAATGTTAAATAAAGCAATGTCTCAGGGATACTGAAATATAAGTTAGCAATGGCTCGGGACAGGTGTTTCCCTGACATTAACATTGAATATTTATTATTATTTTTATTTAAATTAATTTGAATTACACAGCCAGAAAAAAAAAATCTCACAAATCTACCTTTGAATGCCATTTAACAATGTCTAGATTATAATCTCCCTTGACAATATATTATATCTTGTTAAACTTATTATAATTGAATTTATACATTTACTATCAATTTTAATTTTTAAGAAAATACAATATATCCACAAGGCCACATGTAAATAACAAAATATTCCTAATATTAGTTAACTCTCATCCTTTTATTTTTCTCTGCTTCTCTTTTATCTTGTTTATATATAGTACACATTTACTATATTTGTTTTCTAATGGCTAAAATTGCAATTACAGTGGAACCTCGAGATACGAGTTTAATTAGTTCCAGCACTGAGCTCGTATACCGAATTTCTCGTATCTAGAACAAACTTCCCCATTGAAAATAATGGAAATCCAGTTAATCCGTTCCGCACCCCAAAAATATTAACATAAAAATCAATTTTCCTAACAAATAACACTGATAAATAATATATACTGTAGTCTACCTTTAATAAATAACACGTAAATAATATAACTGATTATTAAAAGAATCAAAACAGGTGTCCAAAGTGCAGTAGAGCATTCAATACATTTTTAAATAAATAATCCTTAAAACAGTTGTGAAGTGGAGGTTTAAACTACACAAGAATAACAATCCTATAACACAAGGTTAAAACGTCAACAGGAAGCAGTCTTTAAAAAACAGATGACAATCCCTGGTGCTTCTTCTCTGTTAGCGTCAGCGTCTCACCTGCTTCTCCCATGCGGGCTCTGCAACAGGTGAGACTCTCTTAATGCAGCTGACCTTCTCTACACCATCCTGCTTCAGCTGTTTTGCTCGCCTGTTCAGCTCACTGTTCAGCTACACGCGAGCCTGCACTCGCTCGCTCTCCCGCACCGACTTTCTCCTACTGCTGCTGCTTCCTGCCTCCTCCTGCAACCTCCGTTCTCTCTCCTCTCTTTTCTTTTACTTCTTCTCCCCCTTAACTGGCTCGCGCTTCTCTATATATGCGGGGAGGACATGCAACCCATCAGCCACAGGAACAATCATGGATGTGGGCAGTTTCCCACCTGTGCACTTAGGTGAGAAACGCCCACACTGCACATCGCCCTGCGGCTCGCTACAGCTACTACGCCCCCTCGCTAAGCCGCGAGCTATACCCACAGCCTGGCTCGGGGCTCGTTACGCGAGCCAATGCTCGTATTTAGATCTGAATTTTTCGCTCATACTTTCCTCGTATCTTGAATTTCTCGTATACAGAGCTGTTCGTATCTCGAGGTTCCACTGTACTTGACTTTGTAAGAGCACTAAAGTTAGGTTCATATGAAGTACAATTTGTAGACATTCATGAAGGTTGGTGCTTGTAAGGGAGGAACAAGTGTTTGTTTTATTGCATTTATATGTGAAGAGCTTGACTCACATGTGTACTTCATAAAACAAACATTGTTAGAAGAAAAACAGCCAACCTTTCAGCATTTGGGAACTAGACCTGGTTCAGTTCTGTCAAAAATTGTACACATCCCACAGATCGAAGCGCCGGTTTCAATCCAGATGATTCTTGCATGCTTATCAGTTCTAGTTGCAGGGAACATTACTCAAGTGACATAAGCACCTTGTTTGGCTTTTCATGCAAACTCTCATCCCATATCAATCGTAAGTGGCTCTTGGAAAAATGAAAGACCTTAGGGGGAAAGTTATAGCTGTGAAACCTCATAGTAAAATTTGCCCTAAACTTGCCTAAAAATTCTGTCATTTTTACGGTAATTTGTGCAGATTCAGAGTTATTTATTAAATCACACAGTATTGGGAAATGAAGAATTTTCTTTGTAGTTAAATCATTTGAAAACAAGTCCAATTTCTTTTTTAAATCCGTTACTTTTCTTAACAAGATTGCTGACTGTTTTGTCCTTTCCTTGCAAACCAAGATTAAGTCCATTTAAATGTTGGAAGATCTCACTCAAGAAGAACACTTCTGCCATGAACTTCTCATCCAGCATTTTGGATATAAATGCCGCCACGTTTTTAAGGTGACAGCTGCAGAGAAATGTTCACAAACCCTTTTAAGTGCACTGCCTTCACTTAGCCACCTAAAATCGTATGCACAAGTAAATTATTGTGCTCAGCTGACATATCAGACAGGAGTTGGAGAAACAAGCAATGTTGTAGGCTCAAAGTTATTCTGATGAAACTGATCAGAAAATTGCCTTTTATTTGTAAACTCATTGTTGATTTTTGCACACAAAATGCTTTCATGTATCAGGCAATGAAAAGATTTCATCTACAGTGTAAGTTACTAGCAGATTTCTCGTTGCAAATCTAGTCCATTTTCAATAAAAAAATAAAACACTTTTCTGAAAAACTATTTTCCCTGTCATCTGTCCCTCCAGTCGAATTAGACTGAGCAAGTCCTCAAGAAAGCACTCCTCATCGAAACATTTAATGTACAAGCATAGTTGTGCAATGTCACCACCATCAGTGTATTCGTGAACAGATAGTAACATTACATCATCCATCCATTTTCCAACCCGCTGAATCCGAACACAGGGTCACGGGGGTCTGCTGGAGCCAATACCAGCCAACACAGGGCACAAGGCAGGAAACAATCCTGGGCAGCCTTTTTCAATCTCTCTAAAAGGGTTTCGCAAACAGCACTTGCTAGTACTTCAGCTCTTCTCATAGTTGTATCGGACATCAGCATTTTTTAATAGGATGAAATTACGCTCTTCCTTACTTCGTCATCTGTTACTACCTCCTCTATAGTAGCTAATATGCATTCTTTGGACAGTCACCGAGTCAGTGAATGTTTTTTTCTCCCCCACCCCTGAGCATCCCTGCTACAAAGAGGGAGGCTGGTGTAGCCTTGTCCTGCTCAGAACATGATCGAATCACCATAGCTCATCCGCTTTCACATCTCATTACTAGGCTTTGCACTTTAAGTCTAAGAGCATCTGAGACTGCTGGAATATTTGTGTCAAAGTTTAAATGCTTTGTATTAAAGTACCTTCTCAAATTGTATTCTTTCATGACAGCAACAGACTTGTTACAGAGTAGACATACTGGTTTTGTTAAACCAGGTACAAATAGGTATTTCTCATTCCAATTATCATTAAGCTGTCTATTTTCATTGTCAACTCTTCTCTTTTTTATAAGTGAGAAAGACAAGTTTGCAGAGATTTGTTGGCTGGAAAAGAGGAGCAGTGGAATCTCAGTACATAGAGAAGCTTCACCATTAAATGTGATGTAATAGCAAGGGGAGAAGCAAAGAGATCAAGCAGTTTTCTCTTTTGAGGAATTTGAAATTAGTGCGTTGGTGATCAGAAACAAGTTTATCTGTGGTGATAAATACATTTTAATGGGCCAGATATTTTTCCCCCCCTTGCAGGCCAGTTGTGGCTCATGGTCCGCAGGTTGACAAGCCCTGCTCTAGGACAGCACTGACAAATGCCTGTTAGAATGGGTGAATGGATTTCCAAGAATGACTTAACCATACATCAAGCACTGCACTCACTGACCCACAGCATGCGTTTCCGCATCCCAGGTGAGCTCACATATTGTACTTCCCTTCACTGCACAAAATACTTTCTTTATGATGAATGCATTTATTTCAACTGCCTAATCTCTATACAGTTTTTAACAATCTCAACACAGTTACCATCAGTGAAAAAAAAGTGGGTCTCCTTTAGAAAGTGGGTAAATTTGATGATGTTGATCTCAGAACATGGAAGAAGGGCACTTCTAATATATCTAGAATTTACTTATGTTGGTAAAGGAAAAAGAAAAGGTGTTATGTTTCATTTGTTAACATGACCATTTATTTGAATGCTTGACATCCCTGTTCCTTATTTTCAAAATTAAAGTATAAAATGAAAGAAGAATATTACTAAAACCTTGCTTAGTAAACAGCAGCAATATATGTTTGCACAACATTAAATTTTAGGGATGCTCCTATCATTTGGCCGCCAATCTAAAATCAGCCAATTTTGCCTCCATCTGTAACCAGTAAAATGGCAAACCACAAAAAAACGATCTTTTCATCTTTTTAGCTCCTGCTTTTCTAAGCTTTATGGTGATTTAGTTACTGTGTTCCTTTTCCCAAGGTAGTCTTGTGTCTTCTTGATAAAAAACGTATTAACATTTGATAGATTTGCGCCTTGTTTAAAGATTTGTACTGTGTTTATTACTTGTTTGTGTGTCATAGAGTATATGTTTTGGTAAGTTACAAGTACTGCATAATTAAAATGTTAATTCATATTTATAATCACACCTCAAGAATTATGTCTACCTGATACACCGAAGGGAAAAAAAAAAAAACACACCTGTATGAATATAATAAATGTATATTTTTACACCAACAAAAGCTATAGCGCAATTAATGATTAAAAATTATTAAAACCTATAAGTACATGTATATTTACATTTAAGCCAAAATCAATCACTTGATTATGTGAGAATATATACAATTTATATAATTTTTTCGTTGTTAGAGAAATGGTGAAAATTACTTTTTTTTTTTTTAATTAAGCTTTGTTTCAGATAGGTACATTAAAGAAAACATTAAACAATATTACAGCTTGTAATTATGAGAAGCATTTTATTTTATGCCATATATATTAAGGACAAATATTTTTGTCCACGTTACTATTTAAAGTAAATATCTTAAGAAAGTTTTATTTATTTTAGTTTTTTAATGGTCACTGAACAATAAGCCTAAAGAATTTCATTTTGCTAGTAAAAAATTAACAGTTAACACTTGTGGTCTATAGTTTCATTATAAAAAACACTTTAACATAGGATGTAAGGCTTCTATGCGCCTGGTTTTGTAGCTTAATGTAAAAAGTTTTTAAAGGGATAAAAAAAAAAGAAAATCTGAACTGGCTGATCCATTAACATGAATCCTATGATCAGTATCAGCCTTAAAAACCCTGATTACAGCATCCCTAAAAAAATTAAAAGAATCAAAATAAATATTGTCTATTTACTAACCTTTATTTCATCTAACATGACATCAATAATTCCATCCCATCTGTACAATGATGCAATGTGGTTTAAAACAACATTATTAAAAAAATGCACCTTCTGTGTTTTAGTGATAGATTTTGAATGAACCACCTGGAAAAATAAAAGTTTATTAGAACAATTACACAAAAGAAAACTAGAACACTGTAAGTAACTCTATAAGAAATTATGCAGGTTTACTTTCTCAGTTGCTTCAAATTTTTACAATCGTAACTGTTGAAGACACAAACAATTATTAGTACACGCCTATAACTGTATATAACTTTCATATAACCCGTTCATGATTGCAGGGTCCAGGGCCTAGCCTGGTAGCATGGGTTAAAGGCAGAGCATACTCATACATGCAACCATGCTCATTCTTATACATGGGCAACTTTGGAATCCACAATTAACCCCTCTTAGTCTTAACCTAGATTTTGAATGTGGACTGGAAAATCAGATTACCTGGAGGAAACCCCACACAGATAAGGGGGAAAACATGAACACTCAAGAAAAACATCCTGGCATGGGATATGAATCCAGTAAACCTGCTGCATCACCACCCCACCAACATAATATGCTTTTATTCAATAACATTGCACAACAATTTTTTTTGAAAAGTTTTTGCTGATTTTGACAGGTACCTACTGGGTATGCACAAATATAGTTTTGGTTTTACTGTGTCATGTAGAAACTCTGAGAAATAGACATTTATATGTTTACTGACAATAACATATTTCGTCACATTTATGTTTAGCATAAGCTATTAAATTCAACAGAATTAAGTGTTTTGCTCCTGATTTTCTTTTGTATTCAATGTCTGGTGCATCACGTTGCAGTGTCCAACAGTACTCAGCAAGCACTGACGGATTCCAGTTGCTCTGGTATCGTTTCTCCATCGTAGCAATGTCTTGGTAAAACCTTTCACCGTGTGCGTCACTGACAGCACCGAGATTTGCGGGGAAGAAGTCCAAGTATGAGTGGAGGAAATTAATCTTGAGTGACATGTTGCACTTCATTGTCTTGTATGCTTTGAGAAGTTTGTCTACCAGCTGAATGTAGTTTGGGTCTCTGTAATTGCCCAGAAAATTGTCAACAATGTTGTTGTCCTGCTGCAGAATAAATCTGGGGTCAATCATATGCCTCCCTGATGGTATTGCATGATGGATAAGTATCTGCCTGTATTTCTCAGCATTGAGAACACCATTAATCCTGACCAAATCTCCAACTCCATTTGAAGAAATGCAGCCCCAAACGTTCAAGGAACCTCCACCATGCTTCACTGTTGCCTGCAGACACTCATTATTGTACCGCTCTCCAGCCTTGACGAACAAACTGCCTTCTGCTACAGCCAAATATTTCAAATTTTGACTCATCAGTCTAGAGCACCTGCTGCCATTTTTCTGCACCCCAGTTCCTATGTTTTTGCTGCATACTTGAGTCGCTTGGCCTTGTTTCCACGTCAGAGGTATGGCTTTTTGGCTGCAACACTTCCATGAAGACCACTTCTCGCCAGACTTCTCCGGACAGTAGATGGGTGTACCTGGGTCCCACTGGTTTCTGCCAGTTCTGAGCTGATGGCACTGCTGGACATCTTCTGATTTTGAAGGGTAATAAGCTTGATGTGTCTTTCATCTGCTGCACTAAGTTTCCTTGGCCGACCACTGCGTCTACGATACTCAACGTTGCCCGTTTCTTTGTGCTTCTTCAAAAGAGCTTGAACAGCACATCTTGAAACCCCAGTCTACTTTGAAATCTTTGTCTGGGAGAGACCTTGCTGATGCAGTATAATTACCTTGTGTCTTGTTGCTGTGCTCAATCTTGCCATGACATGAAACTGTCTTCCACAACCTCACCTTGGTAGTAGAGTTTGGCTGTTCCTCACCCAATTTTAAGCCTCCTACACAGCTCTTTCTGTTTCAGTTAATGACTGTGTTTCAACCTACGTGTGACATTGATGATCATTAGCACCTGTTTGGTATAACTGGTTGATCATACACCTGACTATAATCCTACAAAATCCCTGACTTTGTGCAAGTGTACCTATAAGAATTGATGCTGGTTTGAAGGCAAAAGGTAGTAACACCAAATATTGATTTGATTTAGGTTTTTCTTTTGTTCGCTCACTTTGCATTTTGAAAATTGATAACAATAAACAATCATTATTTACATTTCTGAAAGCACTCTTTGTTTACAGCATTTTTTCACACCTGCCTAAAACTTTTGCACAGTACTGTATATGTTACATTTGTTGGATGGCTTAGGAGAGCACCCCAGATACAATTTGTTCACATAGAAGGTATATTAGTGGAATTAAAGAATTTCACTTCCACTAGAATTACAAAATGGTGGTCTCATAGACATGCTACACTTACTCAGTCAACATTTTAAATTTATAACAAATACGCTTTTTTAAGCACATGCAATACATACCTTTTTCTGTAGTGTAGATATAAGAAGTTTAACAGTTGACAATCGATCTTCCATTAGTCCAGTACTCAGAATATCAGGTAAGAAATCTGGCGGTATGATAAATTGTACATTACTGCACTACTTAATTAAAAAAATACATAACAGCTCCTTTAGCTTTAACCCAAGAATATATCTAGTCAGAGCTGCCTATGCATTCTATTTCAATATGCTAATATTAAAGTGATACTACTTTTTACCCATTTTATTGTGAACAAGTTGAAGCACACCTATCAGTTTACTTCAGAGGACCATACAGCATGAACATGACTGAAAGCTGTTAAAACCAGAGTAATAGTGGCATCACTAGGTTGGGTATGGACTGCACTGGACATCATCGTCAGAGGGGCTGACACCCAAATGACTGTCTATAAAATTTGTCAGCAGTGTTTCATGTTGAAATCACAAAGGAGGAAGCTCAATGAAACAATCAAGTTTCCATGCACCATTAATAGTGGGAATTACCATCCTGCATTAAATGGCCAGGTGTACTGTTTAAAGTATGATCAACTCTCTGTTAAGGACGTCTATTCAGCCAGGGGCCTGTGGGGGTCTTAATCTGGCCTTGGTTAGTGCATTGGGTGACAACAACCCTAGTGACATCACTGTTAATAGTACTGATCATAAAAGAAATACTCCAAAGGAAAAGTGTAAATTTATTCACCACAAACTAAAGTGCATCTCTCATTCACACTACTCTTTGCTGTGCTTAATAAGCAGACATATGACAATTAATTAATTAAAACAACTAGAAGACTCCTGAAATACAAAGATCAATCATTAAGTATCTACGAGTACATTACCACATTAAAGCTTTTTGTGGTGGTTTGAGTGGTAAGATCAATTCTGTTTTTCTATAAATCCCTCTTATTTTACATATTAATTATGGAATTATGGAAGAATATGCAATTAAGTAGTATTTAAGCCTTGATGGTAATTGTCCCTTTAGCATTTTTGCAAATTGTAAGAAAAATTTTGAAAAGCATCACAAATTTCTTTCTTTTTAATTTACCACTATGTTTCTTTATTACCAAACAAACATAATTTTAGCCACATTCACAAATACTCAATTAAACAAGAAAAAAAAACACAATCTGACATGAATCTTTCTAAATATCAAAATAGCATTATTAAATTCATAGATGATGCAGACTAAAGTTTTTCTCTCTTTCAGTGTTTCCCAACCTCGGTCCTGGAGACCCCCTGTAACTGCAGGTTTTTGTTCCAACCAGATTCCTAATCAGTGACAACACCTGATAACACTGATCTAATTTAATTAGCTGGTATTATTTTTCTTTTATTCTACATTCAGCAAAGCACAGCAGCATTATTTTTACATTCAGAAATATTTCTGCTTTTGCTATAGATTTAAATGCTTAACTCTCTTTTGTTGATTTCATATTTTGCCCTTTCTCTGTGCAGTTTTTCCACTTCGTTGTATCTTATTAATGACAATTAAAAATGAGCAGAGGAAACACACTGGCAAACAACACTGAATAATCAAAGGGTGCAAGTACTTTAGCATCAGACCCACTAATTAGTAAATAATGGATTAATTAAACAATTAGAACACCTAGAGGGTGGCACGGTGGTGCAGTGGGTACCGCTCCTGCCTCGCAGTTGGGAGACCTGGGGACCTGGGTTCGCTTCCCGGGTCCTTCCTGCGTGGAGTTTGCATGTTCTCCCCGTGTCTGCGTGGGTTTCCTCCGGGCGCGCCAGTTTCCTCCCACAGTCCAAAGACATGCAGGTAAGGTGGATTGGCGATTCTAAATTGGCCCTAGTGTGTGCTTGGTGTGTGGGTGTGTTTGTGTGTGTCCTGCGGTTTGTTGGCACCCTGCCCGGGATTGATTCCTGCCTTGTACCCTGTGTTGGCTGGGATTGGCTCCAGCAGACCCCCGTGACCCTGTGTTCGGATTCAGCGGGTTGGAAAATGGATGGATGGATAGAACACCTAGAAAAATAGAATGAAAATCAAGATGAAAATATTGTTAAAAAGAAAAAATGCATTATTCCCATATAACTGCTTGGTACATATATTAGCAGCTGGAGATCCATAAAGGGAGAAAAAAAGAATCACGTATCATAAAGTCATTTGTATTCCTGAGCTTTCAACCCCTACCTGTAGCCTTCATCACAGGATAATGGTTAGATATACAAGAATCCAAGGCAATATATAGCAAAATAAGGTGGACGGGTGGGTTATTGGGACCTGTTGATTTTGTATGCGTATAGATCTGTGATCGTGAGTCCTTGCTTCTAACAGCATTGCAATGTTCCTGGATACGTGTTGCAATTCTTTTTGATGTTTGTCCTATGTATACCGCGATCACAGATCTATACGCATACAAAATCAACACGACATACATTTAACTGGGACAATGTACAAGTAAGATTTAAGGCCAGTACTAAAAGTGCCAAAGAACTGGCTGAATCTTGGCTATCAGACAAAAACGGCATTAACAGACATTTGGACATAAACACAGCATATGCAAACTTAAGTAGAACATATTCACGATAAATAAAACATTACGCCCAATACCCCCCCCCCCCCCCCCCCCCATTTTGCTATATACTGCCTTTGATTTTTAATTTCTAAGCATTATACTCTGATGAAGGCTCCTGGTAGGGGCTTGAAAGCTCAGGAACAAAAACTACTTTATGATAGGCAATTAATTTTTTCTCCCTTTCTGGATCTCCAGCTGCTAATATGCAAACCATATCACAGACCTTCACTTCCATATATTATATATATATATAATATATATACAGTGCAACTTCTGTATGGACATTGTAGTTCCAGTAAGAACTGTACGCTGCTATGCTAACAACAAGCCATGGATTACAAGTGACATCAAGGGCCTTTTGAACCAAAAGAAAA
This sequence comes from Erpetoichthys calabaricus, assembly GCF_900747795.2. Lineage (NCBI taxonomy): Eukaryota > Metazoa > Chordata > Cladistia > Polypteriformes > Polypteridae > Erpetoichthys > Erpetoichthys calabaricus. The sequence continues at coordinate 159,918,399 of NC_041397.2, read as the reverse complement.
GGGCTTTTAAAGACGGTGATCAGCATGAGCTCAAGCGCATGCAGAAGGAACTCCGAGTCCAGCTCAGGGCGGCAAAGGAGCAGTACAGGAGAAAGCTGGAGCAGAAGTTGTAGAATAACAGCATGAAGGAAGTGTGGGATGGGATGAAGATCATCACTGGCTGCAGCTCGAAGAGGGGTACCACCATCGAGAGAGACGGGAAGAGAGCAAACCAAATGAACAACTTCTTTAACAGGTTTGACCACCCTAACCCACTCTCACTCTCACCTCGGTGTATTGCACCCTTCACACATCCTTCTGCTGATACCAGCATAGGAGAGACATCCCCACCCATAATTACAACAGCGCAAGTGAGCAGAGAGCTGAGGAGACTTCGTGCCAGCAAAGCAGCGGGTCCAGATGGAGTATCGCCACGACTGCTGAAAGTCTGTGCATTGGAGCTGGGGGGTCCTCTACAGCGCATCTTCAACCTGAGCCTGGAACAGGGGAGAGTCCCGAGGCTTTGGAAAACATCTTGTATCACCCCAGTCCCAAAGGTATCATGTCCTAGTGAGCTGAATGACTTTCGGCCTGTTGCTCTGACATCACATGTGATGAAGACCATGGAGAGGCTGCTGCTTCACCACCTTAGGCCACAGGTTCAATACGCCCTTGACCCTCTGCAGTTTGCATATCAGGAGAAGGTGCCATCATCTATATGCTACACCGATCCCTCTCTCACTTGGACAGAGGCAGTGGTGCTGTAAGAATTATGTTTCTAGACTTCTCTAGTGCCTTCAACACAATCCAACCTCTGCTCCTTAGGGACAAGCTGACAGAGATGGGATTAGATTCATACCTAGTGGCATGGATCGTGGACTATCTTAAAGACAGACCTCAGTATGTGCGTCTTGGGAACTGCACGTCTGACATTGTGGTCAGCAACACAGGAGCGCCACAGGGGACTGTACTTTCTCCGGTCCTGTTCAGCCTATATACATCAGACTTCCAATACAACTCGGAGTCCTGCCATGTGCAAAAGTTCGCTGATGACACTGCTATCGTGGGCTGCATCAGGAATGGGCTGGAGGAGGAGTATAGGGACCTAATCAATGACTTTGTTAAATGGTGCGACTCAAACCACCTACACCTGAACACCAGCAAAACCAAGGACCTGGTGGTGGATTTTAGGAGGTCCAGACCCCTCATAGACCCAGTGATCATCAAAGGTGACTGTGTGCAGATGGTGCAGACCTATAAATATCTAGGAGTGCAGCTGGATGATAAATTAGACTGGACTGCCAATACTGATGCGCTGTGCAAGAAAGGACAGAGCCGGTTATACTACCTTAGAAGGCTGGCGTCCTTCAACATCTGCAATAAGATGTTGCAGATGTTCTATCAGACAGTTGTGGCGAGCGCCCTCTTCTACGCAGTGGTGTGCTGGGGAAGCAGCATTAAGAGGAAAGACGCCTCACGCCTGGACAAACTGGTGAGGAAGGCAAGCTCTGTTGTTGGCATGGAGCTGGATAGTTTAACATCTGTGGCAGAGCGAAGGGCACTCAGCAGGCTCCTATCAATTATGGAGAATCCACTGCATCCACTTAATAGTATCATCTCCAGACAGAAGAGCAGCTTCAGCGACAGACTGCTGTCACTGTCCTGCTTCACTGACAGATTGAGGAGATCGTTCCTCCCCCAAACTATGCGACTCTTTAATTCCACCCAGGGGGGTAAACGTTAACATTTAACATTATACATAGTTATTGTCTGTTTTTCACCTGCATTATTATCATTCTTTAATTTAATATTATTTATTGTATCAGTATGCTGCTGCTGAAGAATGTGAATTTCCCATTGGGATTAATAAAGTATCTATCTATCTATCTATCTATCTATCTATCTATCTATCTATCCGGAAAGTATTCACAGCGCATCACTTTTTCCACATTTTGTTATGGTTACAGCCTTATTCCAAAATGGATTAAATTAATTTTTTTCCCCTCACAATTCTACACACAACACCCCATAATGACAACACGAAAAAAGTTTACGTGAGGTTTTTGCAAATCTATTAAAAATAAAAAAAAACTGAGAAATCCCATGTACATAAGTATTCACAGCCTTTGCTCAATACTTTGTCGATGCACCTTTGGCAGCAATTACAGCCTCAAGTCTTTTTGAATATGATGCCACAAGCTTGGCACATCTATCCTTGGCCAGTTTCGCCCATTCCTCTTTGCAGCACCTCTCAAGCTCCATCAGGTTGGATGGGAAGCGTCGGTGCACAGCCATTTTAAGATCTCTCCAGAGATGTTCAATCGGATTCAAGTCTGGGCTCTGGCTGGGCCACTCAAGGACATTCACAGAGTTGTCCTGAAGCCACTCCTTTGATATCCTGGCTGTGTGCTTAGGGTCGTTGTCCTGCTGAAAGATGAACCGTCACCCCAGTCTGAGGTCAAGAGCGCTCTGGAGCAGGTTTTCATCCAGGATGTCTCTGTACATTGCTGCAGTCATCTTTCCCTTTATCCTGACTAGTCTCCCAGTCCCTGCCGCTGAAAAACATCCCCACAGCATGATGCTGCCACCACCATGCTTCACTGTAGGGATGGTATTGGCCTGGTGATGAGCGGTGCCTGGTTTCCTCCAAACGTGACGCCTGGCTTTCACACCATAGAGTTCAATCTTTGTCTCATCATACCAGAGAATTTTCTTTCTCATGGTCTTAGAGTCCTTCAGGTGCCTTTTGGCAAACTCCAGGCGGGCTGCCATGTGCCTTTTACTAAGGAGTGGCTTCCGTCTGGCCACTCTACCATACAGGCCTGATTGGTGGATTGCTGCAGAGATGGTTGTCCTTCTGGAAGGTCTTCCTCTCTCCACAGAGGACCTCTGGAGCTCTGACAGAGTGACCATCGGGTTCTTGGTCACCTCCCTGACTAAGGCCCTTCTCCCCCGATCGCTCAGTTTAGATGGCCGGCCAGCTCTAGGAAGAGTCCTGGTGGTTTCGAACTTCTTCCACTTACGGATGATGGAGGCCACTGTGCTCATTGGGACCTTCAAAGCAGCAGAAATTTTTCTGTAACCTTCCCCAGATTTGTGCCTCAAGACAATCCTGTCTCAGAGGTCTACAGACAATTCCTTTGACTTCATGCTTGGCTTGTGCTCTAACATGAACTGTCAACTGTGGGACCTTATATAGACAGGTGTGTGCCTTTCTAAATCATGTCCAATCAACTGAATTTACCACAGGTGGACTTCAATTAAGCTGCAGAAACATCTCAAGGATGATCAGGGGAAACAGGATATACCTGAGCTCAATTTTGAGTTTCATGGCAAAGGCTGTGAATACATATGTACATGTGCTTTCTCAATTTTTTTTAATTTTTAATAAATTTGTAAAAATCTCAAGTAAACTTTTTTCACGTTGTCATTATGGGGTGTTGTGTGTATAATTCTGAGGGAAAAAATGAATTTAATCCATTTTGGAATAAGGCTGTAACATAACAAAATGTGGAAAAAGTGATGCGCTGTGAATACTTTCTGGATGTACTGTGTGTGTATATACTGTATATATATTTTTTACCAAACTTAGTTTTCTAAAATTCTATATTGTTCCCAAAACACAGAACTTGGGAAATAACACATCACTTAATTAGCCCATGAGTCCAATTAAAAACAGAAGCTGGTTGAAACAAAAACCTGCAGCCACAGGGGGGGCCACAGGACTGAGGTTGGGAAACACTGCTTTAGATGATATTAAACTACATTGCAGAGGCAAGGGCAATAATTAAAACAAATTAAAATATAATAAATACGAAGAAATCTCAAACAGAAAACACAATCAGTTCACATCCTACTTTTACTAAAGATTCTTTTTTTTATTTTTGATAGATTTGAGAAAATTAAAGAAAAGAAACCAACCCTTGAGATCCAGAACTTGTTTTATAACATTGCTGTCACCAGAAATCAGAAATGAAAGAGCAAACTGAATATATGCAACTCGGACATCTGTTTTTCCCTGCAATAAGAAAAAGGAATAAGTTTTGTCATAGGAACCATTAAGTTCAATTTCATTTAAATAAATGAAAGAAAAGCTTCTAATTTGAAAATACTCACTACTTCCCTCTAACAAATTTAATCTGTTTGGGGGGAAAAAATCATAAATGTAGACAGGAAAGGACATTCTCTGTCTTTCTGTAGGCATTTCTCCTCAGTGAAGTATACTAAAAAGGGGTATAACTACCATGAAAGGTTTTATATAACATTACTGACTGTTTAATGCATTTAAATAGTAATACAAATTGGATAAGCAGTAACTCATATATAAATTAAAATGTAAGAATTTAATGTTTCTGTGTGCATAAAAAGATCCAATGACAGAATAAAAAGTAAATTAAATATGATATCTGTTTCATTTGCCTGGAACTATAGTCATAGTAAAAGGCACCACATACAATTATTAATCAACTAGCGACTTGGCGCGCGCTACGCTGCGTGTTGGATGACCACAGTTGAAGGACTCCCTGTTTAAACGCGCCTGGCAGTCATGAACTGGGTCCTTCATCGCACCGCATTTGATTTTTGCATGGGAAACAAAATTTCAAAACAAAACCCATGATTCACGAAGTGTGGGACGCAGACTAATCAGAATCATATACATTGTGTAAATGGCTGTAAGGAAGAGTAGTGGAGACACGTCGTTGCGGTAATGTCTGTGAGTGGTGAGTGTCAGTTTGTTGCGAGCGAGAACGGTGACAGCGTTCACTCGGAGTTTCTTGGGAGACCGTACGTTTCTGTATATTACGGTTGTTTTGAAATCGTAAGGACCTCTCATTGGGTGTCTCATTGGCACGCTTTTGCCTCTTTCTTTCGCGATCACGGCGTAATCTGTCTTCTCTCTCTGTAGGGGTTTCAGTTGCCTTTCGTTGTGCGGCAGAGACGCGTCGTTGAGCTAATCTGTGTGAATGCTGAGTGTCCGTTTCTTGTGAGCGACTGGCACGCCTTTGCCTATTTGCTACGTGATCACGCTGTAATGTGTCCTCTCTTGCAGGAGCAGGTTCAGTTGCCTTTCGTTTCGGCATTGTTCGATAAGGTCTCCTCCATACAAGTGCACATGGGTAGCTGAAGACGGAAAGGCATAGTGGGCTGGAAGGGAGAAAATAGAAAATCGCGGCTTGAAACACCCATCCGACTCAGACGCGGGGCTCGAAATACTCAAGTGCACATGTAGCAAAGTGTAAATGTTATTTATAATTTTATTTTTTGTTATGAACTTCCCCAAAAGAGTTGATCCCTGTAAATAGTTAATAGTATATCAACAATATAATCTGTTGTAGTACGGGCGTTAATTAGCGTCACACCTCATAACCTGCATACACCACGTTTTTGGCTCTAACGCCAGAAGCGCGGTGGACGCTGTAAGGGTAGGTTGTGGTTTCTGTTTCTTTCGTGATTTTTTTATTTCATTTACTTTGTGTTAATAATTTATAATCGATTTCATTTATTATTTAATAGGCAGAGGGGAGAAGACGTTAATGTGACGCTCTGTCTATTTTCTTTACTTTTGTTTTGAAAAGGTATGCTATATATATATATATATATATTTTCTTTAATTTTCACTTGTTGAGAATATATAATTAGGATTTTTTTTGTATAAAGTCAATGTGTATTGTAAATAGTTCTTTTTGGAAAATTGGATTAATTTTTTTTTTTGTAAATAGTTTTTATATGTAATGTGTTTGTATAAATAAAAACGCGAGAAGCGCGGTGGACGCTGTAGGGGCAGAGGGGAGAAGACGTTAATGTGACGCTCTGTCTATTTCTTTACTTTTCTTTTGAAAAGATTTTCGGGAACAGGAAAAATAAAAGCAAAGGGGAAAGAACAGAGTGGGGTAAGCAGGAATTCTGAGAGGGAAAGGACTGGGGCTTTTCTACGGGGCGGCTATACAGCCAAAAGGAACCCGGACCCGGACACCGCGCTGGGCTTTTATTATATAGATGAATGCTGAATACAGTCAAGCAAACCTCAGTATACAAAGTCTGATTACTTAAAACTGTGTGATTTGAACGATTTCATATCATTTCCTTTGTACTGGGTTCAACCTGATTATACCCTGCTCATAAGAATGCTGAGATTTCAGACCTACTATTAACAGAAAAATAAGCTCAATATAAATATTGTCTTCTCTGATGAGGGATGACCATCTTTTTATTGCACTAATGCCTATATAGCAATGAAGTGCCACGAGAGGATAGTCAAGAATTCCATATGTTCTTCCCTGCCAAAAGACGTGGATCCATTACATTGTGCATACTGCTCTAGTAGATCAACAGAGGATGCCATTACCTTGATCCTTTATAGAGTACTGGTCCACCTGTACGACGAGAGGAAACTATGTGCGAGTGCTACTTATAGACTACAGCTATGCATTAAACACAATAAATCCCTCAAAGCTCAGGGGTCTGCATCTGAGCACTTCATTGTGCAGCTGTATTTTTACCTTCCTGACAGGTAGACCTTATGTGATTTTTGTATGGGTAACTACACTTCATCATCCCTCACGGTTTGACAGGCCTTGGTGTCCAATCACAGAGGATCTGACTGATCGAAGTACATTTGACACCGGTAAATAAGGCACAGTAACATCTTTACCAACTCAGATGCCTCAGAGATTTCAGGCTGACATCTGAAGTACTGAAGAACTTCTATGCATCTACTATTGAAAGTACTAAGACAGGAAATATCACCACCTGGTTTGGAAGCAGCAGGACAGCAAGATTTACATGATGGCCCATTGTAAACTCTCCAACATATAGTTATTATTTATCACATACTTAAAGCTCTGTTACAAATATTGAAAAAAATCAATAAAGTCATGTATTCTTATTGTCTTTTGATATTCTTCTGAAAGGCAAAGTCAATGGAGTTGAGCAAACAAACATTTCAGTACTTGTTGTACTGTATGTATAATTTGTATGTGACAAACAAAAACTGATTTGATTTCATCTAAAAAAGTATTTGTATATTTCATGCTTGTATATATCCTGTGCAGGGCTGCTATTGATTAACCGATTATATAATTACTAGCTGTGTTACTCAGCTTTGTCTGGAAAATTTCATATGATAATGGGCTTCAATTATAGTGCCATCAGTTAGTAGGATGTATCTGTAGTATTATGTAATTAAGTACTTTTCTGTACACAACAACATTTGTAGGGTTTTTACGGAACGCTAATATAACTTGCAGGTAGTATGGTGTAATGTTTAATGTTTTGGACCTAAGAGTTAAAACAATGAGGTTGTGGGTTCAAATACTGTTACACACTGATATTGTGTTAACATTAACAGGTCGCTTTCACCTGCCCTGTGCTTCAATTGGAAAAACAAATTAACCAATTGTATTTTAAATGTTTTAAGTTGCCTTGTATAAAAGCGTTAGTCAAAGTAATAATCCTTATATATAATTTGATAGTATCCGTATGTATGGTGCTCGCGTCAATACCCAGTATGTATGACGATGTATGGTGTTCGCGTCAATACCCCGTATGTAAGATGCCTCACGCATGTGCTGCTTGGGATTGTACAAACCGCTGTACGCTCCAAACCAGATCCCAGGGGATTACATTTCATAGGTGAGGCTGAACAATTCTTTTGGTTATATTTCGCAATTAGAAAATCCCATTTTATAATCTTAGCACTCAAGGTCACCTTACAATAAAATTAAACAACATTAGTAAAATTAAAACAAGAGAATGATAAATCAAACATCAATAATTAGCCAACAAACAAAGATAACTGCCAGTAACAGTGCAAAATTCACAATTGGTATGCCAGTTTGAAAAGAAAAGTTTTGAGGGCAGTTTTAAAATGTGTTATTGAATCGAGCTGACGTATATGAGCCGGAACAGATTTCCCCGAGTTCAGGAGCACTATGAGAGACGCTCGAGCTCCCATAGAACAGAATCTGACGTGTGGCACAGAAAGTAGAGCTGCAGATGAGGATCTGAGTGAGCGAAAGGAGTGCAAGTCTGTAGGAGATCAGTGAGGATGTGGAGAGCTTTAAATGTTAAGAGCGGTATTTTGTATTGTATTCATATGTTCACTGGATTTAGAACAGCAGGTTATTATCCTGGCAGCAGAATTTTGAACAAGTTGTAAGCGATGGAAAAGTTTTTGTGGGATGCCAGATAGAATAGCATTACAGTAATCTATACATGAGGTGATGAGGGCATTAACCAATACTTCAGTACTATGTTGTGTAAGAACAGGATGAAGTCTAGAAATGTTTCGGAGATGGAAGAAGGCAATCCGCGAAATATTATTAAGTAATTCCTCCCATATAAGTAACAATAATAATACTAATTATTAGTATTATTATTAGTATTATTTAAGAATTGCCTTTATTAGTGTATAAATGGATATAAATAATTACATTTAAACGATTCGCCAAAATCTGTTGTATGTAAACGATACTGTTTTAAACGTTATTGTTTTTTCTTCAGAAAACCCAGTTTCCACGTCTACGTGTATTAGTTTAAATGGCACTTTTACCACTCGCAATAGGGCGGACGCACTGACGTATCGTGTCGACTGGGCAACACAGTGAATGCGGCATCTATCTATATATGTCTATGATCTGTTTGCTTTCCGACGTAGTGTAAATAAAGTACATTCATCTCACTGTGGTGCGTATTCCGTACGTAATTCCATGTAACACATTATAATTATCCTGCTTCACGCGAATATGCCCATACCACCGAAAAAAGAAAAAAAATTCCATGGTCCACTTCAGATGCCAGAGAAAAGTCTATTTCAAGGGCATCTCAAACGCCACAGCAGACACAATCCAAAGTGGACGAACTTACAATAAAATGTGAATCAGAAAACTGTTTGTTCTATTTCTATGTTCTGTTTCTTTCATTTGGAAAATTCACCAGTTATAGATTCCCGGGCAATGCCGGGTACTCCTGCTAGTAATAATAATAATATTAGGTCCCTGGAGCTGTTACTCTTTAACATGGAATTGCACATTCCTTCATTCGAACAATTTCTGATTTTTCAACTGACTTGACTTTTATTGATGGTCATTGCAAAAGGCAATTTTAAACATAAGGGTATCCCTGTTCAAAGTAAGCAGATGCAGATGTAAATATAAGCAATTTTGTAGAGCACTATGCAGGTCCCCTTTCAAATTTCATAGATGCTAATGTCTATTACAATGGAGTAGCTCATGAGAGACCTGTTAAGTTTATATTTTCACTGACTGCTGTCCTTCTCTTGGATCCGAGGATACCACTTCCACCTCTGCTTCTCTCTCCCTGCGTTTTTGCTTCTGGTGAAGCAACACTAAGGCCAAGTTTATACTTCACGCGAGGCGAATGCCTATGAATCCAACTACTAGCAAGCATTGTACTGTTTATACTTTCGCACATACTTTATGTAAATCTGGAGGATTCCACCAGGTGGCAGTGCGAGATATCATCACACTGAGAAAACAAAGTTTGGCTTCGCTGAATTGCCCAAAACATTCACTAAATTCCCAGGACAATTTGCCATAATATCTCTGAAAAGGACAGATGTTTAATGATCACATTACATTACAGAAACAATCCCTGAACGGGGCATCAGCCACTGCAAGGTGAATACAAGCAAACACATACACTAGCATCACTTTAACATTGCCAAATCCCCAAATCTGCAAGTCCTTGGAAGGAAACCAGATCACATTGTGGAAACCCACCAGGAAAATATGCAAACTCCAGGCAGGGAACACCAGGGATGTGACTCCCTACTGTGAGGCAGCTGTGCTACCGCTCCGCCACTGTGCCGCCTCCAAATGTGTAATTATTAACAGTTTTAATTATTTAAATGCAGTTAACGATTTATCTGTAAAATGTAATATACATGCTTTAAAACATTTCATCACGAAAGTGATATCAAGTATAAATCTAATGATTCTAAATGTGCAGAAAGCTGGAATATTATAGATTTAATGTGTTCTGTGTGGCAATCACAAAACTACGAAATTAAACTGGAAACTTCAACTTTAATCACAAAATAAATCTGTTTTTCTTCACTGTGTCCCTAATTTTTTTGCTCTGTGGCTTAAATATGTTTTCGTACATTAGGATGATGTTGTGAAAATGTAAGAAAAGACCTTTAAAATGTATCGCGTCATTATGATGGGCAAAATGCAACACTTGCATTGCCTAAGTGAGAAATAGATGAAGAAAAGCACCACAAATACATTTGTATATCAGCATTTAAGTTTGATGATATGCTTCACACACATAAAACCATTAATCATTGAAGCACATAAGATTGATCCTGTAGGATCTGCAAAGTGGCTTGATGTCACATGTTGACAGAAAACATAGACTCTGACGTCACGTTCCAACTTGAACATGCTGCACCCCCTGAGTTTTTGCTGGTACTGCAACTCACGCACACATCGCGGTAATTTCTGAGGAGGTGCTCAGAGGACGCATCAAATAAACGCTGGGAACATGTGGCAGCCATGATGTGTATGCATTTTGAACATGAAGTATAAACCAGCCCTAACACTCACAGCCATATCATCTGGCACCAGCACACAATATTTATGGTGCTTGATAACCATTAAGCTTCGCCGAGCTGCCTCTTTTCCATTTTGGCAAAAAGGATTATGTCTGTTTTTTACCTGTCCAGGACACAGCCTCTTCTTCAGTTGCCCATCCACCCTACTAGTTAGTACTGCAGTCAATTACTTCTGCTGTGCCCTTCATTTGCATAAAGCCTCTTGTCAGCACCATGCAGAACATGTAAGTTAACATAACATTAATAAATATCGATAAAAAAAAAGATTTTTTTTTACCCTTATATTGGTATGTCAAAAAGTCCTTTCCTAGCGTATAACTACTGGCCTAGATGTACAATCCTGACAAATCTCAGCTTTTTATCTAAATGCAAAACAGTATATCAGAAATCAAAGAAACTATACCAATAGAAAAAACAGTGTGAGCCCACTAAATGAACCAATCAGTCCTAGATTGGCAATTATTGAGGAGAATATATCATGAAACCTAAACAAGCATGCGCCCTGTGTTGGCTGGGATTGGCTCAGCAGACCCCCCGTGACCCTGTGTTCGGATTCAGCGGGTTGGAAAATGGATGGATGGATAAACAAGCATAGCATCAGAAGAAACTAAACAAAGTGTCACTGTATTCCTGAATGCTTCATGTGATCTCAAGTGTAGGTATGGCCGACGCGTTTCAAGGAAGATCCTCTTCTTCAGTATACAGCAACCCAATATTGAACTTAAAAAATATAATAAAGCAATAAACAAGTAAAGAGCATACAATACATGTACAAAACATCACAAAACAGAGACAAGAACTCTTTCAGGGCTGAATATTTTTTTTCCCCAAAGAACAGTTTTCTGAAAAGCACACAAAGCAATAGTTTCAAACAGAAATCAACATAAAACGCCTGTTGCTATGTCCTGTGGTCAAACCAATGAAGTTAAAGTTCCTTCTAGCAAAGAGTCCAACTAAAACATAATGATGGGTTTTGTCACTGTTTACAGTTGATTACCTCCATCAACTCACCTTTAGACAAAAGTCGACATTCTCCCTGAAAGAGTTAAACACCTATTGTATAAGGTCAGGTGCTCACAATAGTAGATCAGTCATCAATCAAATGAACAAAAACGAAAGCTGTATGAACAACAGAGACAATAATCATAAATTAAATTATAACAAAATGCATAAGCACTTAAGGAAGAAGCCACTTATCAAGAGGTGAAGCTTACTTCACCAGTATATAAATAATACTGAATAAATCTTGACTGAGGGGCTTGTAACTAGCTAGAAGGAAAACTAAACAGAATATAAGCTCAATAAAATAGAACTAGAAAGCCAGCATTTGATAAAGAGTGAAAGTAATGAAAAAACATAAAATTTACCTCACACAATCTATACACAACACAGAAGTCTGCAACTGTCTGAAATTAAATGAAAACAAGAGGATGCAGACACTCAGGGGTGTATCACAGAAAAATGAGGTGACTCATTCAGACCAATGGGGTGTAATGTCTTTAATTGAAAAATCCAGTGTGCTTCCCTGTATAACAGTAATTTATCAAAGTTACACTGACAGGGGTGTGGTTTTACTATTTCAGGAATAGTAAACATAAGGTCTGAATCTTTGTGGTTTATAGTAATGAAATGCCAAGATACAAAATGTTCCATAGATTTGGTCCCGATGCTGCTTTTATTTTCTGTAATACGATAACAGACAGAATGTAAGGTTTTACCTATATATAACAAAGGGCAGGGACATAACAGGTAAATTTCACATTTTAAACTGCAATTAGATCTGTGTTTAAGAGTAATATCGCCCTGCGGAAAAGTGATTAGACTGTCTTTTACAACATTCCTGCAACAACAATTCAAGCAGAGAAAAATGTCCAAGCGTAATATGCTTAGAAGTCATGAGGGTGGGAATAGAAATCACCAGACACAAATAATTAACTAAATGATTCCGACCTTTCCAACCAAAGAGAGGTGGATCAGACAAACTAGGATGTAATCTTAATATATGCCAATGTTTCAAAACGATAGGTTTAATCTGATCGGCATATTTAAAATATGCAAGATTGCACACTATCCTATTAGTACGGTAGTCACGGATTTCTTATTTGGTGTAAGTAATAACTCACTGTTGGTGTAAAAAGCATGTTTAAATGCCCTGTTGATGCAGGTTTCAGAATATTCTCTATGCAAAAAATGGGCCTTCATATCACTAGCTTGACGAATCGTCCTGTTTTGAACAAATACGACGAACACGAAAAGAATGGAGGTACAGGTAAATTATTAATCAGGGATCTAGAAGCATGTAGTAAAGTGTTACAATCAGTAGGTTTCCAATATAAAGAAAATTAAAAAGTGTTATTCCTCACATACTGTATATATCTAAAAATGAAACAGAATTAACACTATAATTAAGTGTAAAGGATAAAGTGGAATTAGAATTATTGATACATCTTTAAAAAAAAAAAAAACACTAATTTATCTGAAGTGCCCTTCCAAATTAGAAAAATATTATCAATTTAACAGTGCCAGATTACTAAATGATCAATAAAAGAATTCTCAAAAGAAAAAATAAATAGTTGTTCAAAGGCTAATTGTGGTATAGTAGGTCTGTTCAGAAAAAGGCAGCCAATTTTTTAAACAATAAATAAATAAATGAATGGCCAGCTCGATCTCTGTGAGTAAGCATGCTAGCACAGTTGCTGGAGGTTGGCGAGTTATTTGGGGCAAAACGTATCTGCACGTGATTAGAATTAAACAACTGGCTGCAGGGCTTCTGCAAGAATCAAGACATCGGATTCATCAACAACTGGAACCTCTTTTGGGAAAGACCGCGTTTCTTCAAGCGAGATGGCCTGCATCCGAACAGTTTCGGCGCCCGGGTCCTCTCCGAAAACATATCTAAGGTAATTCGTTTATCTTGACTATCTATCTCTACTCTTAACCCCTTCCAAAATGCTACTGCTGTTCTAGGACATAATTGTTTAATAAAATCTTCCGTAAAAGTGCACAACATTAATACTGTAATAACCAATCTCAATGCACATAGAAAATCTAGGCAATACGGCATAAACACCAATAATTTAATTAAAATTACTACTTTAGATGAACAATGTATTAAAACTATAAAAACAGACTATAGATTACACAAAAAATACACACAGAGCGGCGCTAATAAAAATAACTTCCTGTTCCTGTTCCAAATATCAATAACGCCCATAGTATTCATCTCTGCCCCTCCAAAACATTAAATATGGCACTATTAAATGTTAGAGCTTTAACTAACAAGACGTTCTTTTATCAACGATCTTATTAGTGATAGAAAAATAGATTTTATTGCACTAAGTGAAACATGGCTTAGCTCAGATGTCGCAGCTGTTTTAATCGAATCTGCGCCTCCGGATTACAGTTTTACTCGTGCGGATGGCCAAGGAAAGAGAGGCGGTGGCTTGGCAAACATTTACTCAAGCCGGTTAAAATAAAGATGTCAGTTTTGGTAAACTCAAGTCCTTTGAGTATTTCGCCGTTGTTATCCATGGAGATTCTAACGTTCTAGTATTATCCGTGTATAGACCTCCTAAATTCAACGCGTCTTTCTTTGAGTAATTCTCTGACTTAATGTCAATTTTAATTACGAACTATGACACACTCTTAATAGTCGCCGACTTTAATTTTCGTATAGATAATCAGTGTGACCAAAAAGTAAAAGAATTTATGAACCTCCTGGACTCTTGTTTTGAGACAGCTCGTTAATCAGCCTACACATAAAGCAGGTCATACGTTAGACTTCGTGATTACTAAAGGACTAAAAGTTGATATAAAGCAGGTCATTGATACGGGTCTATCAGACCATTTTCTTCTACTTTTTAATACAGAAATAATGATAGAAAACACTCGTGAGAAACATTGTTAAAAAACGCTTCTTTGACTCATCAGCAGCTTTAAAACTTACAAACATTCTAAGCAATCAGTCCGTTTATAGTGCCAACTATAATACCGAGGATAATGTAAATAGTAAGGTGGAAAGATTTAATACTAAAGTGACATAGTTGCACCTGAAAAGACAGTTGTAATAAAAAGGTTTTCTCTGTAACAGGAGAAGGGATAAAATAAAGAAGTAAGAGGGGGTTGGTCGCTTCAGTGCAAAACCAGCTACAAAGATTGGAATGTTTGGGATGATAGCGAAAGAATGTGCAAAAACTTCTTTCTCATAAAGGGTTTCAGAATGTTTTAGGGAAAGGTTAATTAATGCAAGATGTTTTTCTGTAAGTTGTTTTGATGTCTCTAAGAAGGGTTGTTTTAGGCTTAGTAGAGATAACACATAAGTTGTCCCGTGGGAAGATGTGTGCAGAAACTGATCACTTCTGTATACACTGCTTACACGTAAGCCATTTTGGGCAAGGACACTCAATTAGTATATAAGGGAAGGTTCCGCCCTCAGTTTCTTTGGAAGCTCAACCGTGGGGAACGTGCACACCGCCCGGTATTGGACCAGGCTCACGAGTTGATCCTCTGACGAGACTGACACGCGGGCTCCCTCAGTCTACTGGTCTAGGATGATGGCTCTGGGTCTTTTGATATTACTGTAAGTATAGTATAATTCACATATCTGTATTACTGTAAGTCAATAGTATAAATCATATATCTTTATATATATTACTGTAAGTCAATAGTACAATTCCTATATCTGCATGTATATTGCTATTATATTGTATGTAACTGATATTATATTTGATCAAGTAAACAATTGAAGTATTGGACCTTTCCTCTCTGATTCTTGCCTGCTTATTTTCTGTTAAAACCTTTGAACCATTTTCCCAAACTAAAACATTTTGGCGTAGTCGGTTGCAGGATTTTGGGGAATTTGGTAAAATATTCAATTACTAAGTGAGGCAAAGGAAATCAGAGATGTTTAAGAAATGTCAGGTGTCTGTAAAGGAACCCATAACGGGCTTGCAGACGCGGGGGTGGGTTTTGCTAACTGCGGTTAGAAGTCTGGATAGTCTGGTAGACGAAAAAGAAAGGGAGATTAAGAAAATGCAAATGGACTTGGCGGATGCGTTAGGGCGGGCCTCAATGGCCGAATCCCAGGTAGCTGTATTATTGCCGCGGGTACAGAGAGCCGAGGGGATGTCGGAAAAGGCAGCCTTTTGCATAGCCAAGGTGAATGCGAAAAAGAAACGCAGACCGGATGTTGCGAAGGTTAAAGCGTTTGTAGCCGCAGCTAATGTCCATGAGTGGGATCCTGAAAAATGGGATGGTAACATTTGGGATGATGATTATGAGGATGATGACGGACCCGATGCAGGGTCGGTAATTGATCCTCTGCCTTTACAGGCTAAACCCGTGACACGTCGCAGACTTTTTACTGATGCACAGGGTAATGTTAGGAGGGGAGATGTTTATGAAGATTACACTGCACAAGAAAGAGAAGGATTTAGATCACGTTATGCACAAGGGCGAAATGAGCCAGTAGACACATGGCTCGTACGCTTGCATGATGCAGGAGCCGGGCATGTGTCACTGGATAAGGGGGATGGTACTGAATTTACAGATTATGCTGTCGATTCCCGTTTTAAACAAGCAATAAGACAAGAATTGACTAAGTTAGAAGGGGACAGCACGTTGATTGCGCTGGCGGCGAACGCAGCGTATGAAATATATCCACATCCACAGAATTGGCCTGAAGTAAAACCATGGACGACTTTGCAGCAGGCGATTCGAGTGGTTAGAGAATTGGCAATGAGGGACGCCGTGGTAGCGGGCCAAGCGGATCAGTTAGATGTATTCCCATTTACATCTATAGCCAGGACCATCCTAATAAAAACAGCCCCTGCTAACTTGAAAGGAATAATAATGACTCTTTTACTGAATGAGGTAGGTGCAGGAGTGGGGGAAGTTGTAGCCAAATTACGGGATTTAGGTGACCTGGGAGAGTGGGGAGGAGCCCCGCCAGGGACAGCTGCAACACAACCCACTGGGGCTACATCAAGGAATAGCGCCTGTAGAACAGGGGGAGTGAATAGGAAGGAGTTATGGGGAGCGTTAATTAATGCTAAGGTCCCTAAGGAGGAGATAGATGGACAGCCTACAGGACTGCTCCTGGACAGGGCAAAGAAAAAAGGACTTATAGATAAGTCTGGCGGAATAAAGAAGCGAGTGGCAAAGGCGGAAGTACATTCGCTCCTTACCTTTGCAGAATGGGAAAAATTAAGTAAAAAGCATGACGAAGTTCTTACCTTTGCTGAGTGGGAGAAATTGAGCAAAAAGCGTGATGAAACTGGCCCCTCTTCATCTTCCGAGAGCTCCTCGGAGGAAGAGGAGGAGGAAGATAGGGAGAAAAACCGACGCAAGAGTAAGCATAAGAAAGGAGGGAAAAAAGCTAAAGGGAAAGGGAAAAATAAAGGAAGGACTTTATATCCCGTTGAAGAATTAGAACGCGCAGCACGAGATTGTTAGGGATGGGGCCAAGCACAGGTGAGAGCCCTAAATTGGCATGATGCGGACATTCGACCTTTTGTACCGGTAACGATACATTGGGAAACTAAAAACAAACAAATAGTAAAGGCTCTCATCGATACGGGTGCGGAGGCCACTTTGATATATGAGAATCCATCTAAATTCAAGGGGAAACGATTGACAGTGCAGGGGATTGGGGGAACGGACATCCCTGCCACTCAGGTGACGGTGATGTTACAAATTGGTCAGTTGCCCGTGAGACCCTACCCCGTACTAATCACCCCAGTGAAAGAGTATATAATAGGGATGGATCGTCCACAGGTGGCAAATATGCTGTAATCGCATGCTGGCATACAGCCTGCAAATGTCAGCGTGCATCAACAGCATTTCTGAAGTTTTTTAGGTGTACGGTAGAATCAGCTTTTACAGCTGTGTTTTCTTCGCTAAAAATGGAGACAGCAGTAGTTGCAACAGAAACTTTAACGGCAACGTTAACTGTAGTAGTAGCGATAGAGAGAGTCGAATCGGAGGCCGTTGTGCTTTCTTCGAGGAGGGCGGAGTCAGCTGCAGCAGCTGCGCTAGTCAAAGACGCAGATAAGGTGTCTCTGCATAGAGTGGAGGCAAAGGCGGTTAAAACAGAAAACCTACACTTGTCTGCTGGTCAGACAGATTGTGTAAGGTTAATAATTATTATAAAGCAAATAGATGGGAAAGCAAGAGAGAGGAGTAATACCTGGCTAAAAAGTCACGAGCAGCTAGCAGTACACGTAGCGATGCATAAGGAGAATGCCATACGGATTAAACAACGACCGCTCAGTGTTAAAGTGTGTGCTTTGATTTCGGGGTCTTTTGACCCTGAGGAACAGCAGTAGAACTTAAGCTGGTTATTGGGAGCACTCCTTTCAAAGCCCCTGTGTTGATTATTGCTGCAGAGAAAACAATATGTATATTGGAGACGTCAGTTTACAAGTAAAGCTGCTATAATGTGAGGGTTACTTGTATGTAGTAATGAAGGAAAGTGTAAGTGACAATATGGTGTGCATTTGTTTAAATGCAATAATTGGTATGAAAAATGGCATGTGGCAGTATAAAAACAGCCAATGCCAAATTGCAAGTTAAAACAGAGGACTGAAAGAAAAGGAAAAGAGTAAGAATGTTTTCTTCCATTTATTCTCTACTGCACTGCATTCTCTGTATAATTCTGAGGTTTAAAAATGTTATACCAATAGTTAATTCATAACTTTTTGTAAAAGTAACCAGTGCTAAGGTAAGATTTGATTTAGACATTGAATGTGGAGAAACTGGTGGATTTGTATAGCCATTGTAGACTGCAGGGCATGAGTTGAATAATGTGACTGAAAACTAAGTGAATTAAAGAAAGAAATCGAGGAGATGAAAGCAAAGCACGTGTTTGTATATGAAAGCTTTTGAAAGTACTGCATTTGAATTAATGGAATGGCCATTTTAGCAGTTAGTTGGAATGAAAAAACTTATTGGTGTTTCAAGCAGCACATTCATATTGGGGAATAAGTAAATGAAAGGCAGTGGCTTACCATCCAGTTTTTGGAGCTCAGCATGTAAAACAAAGGGGTGAAAATCCCGAAGGGACACTACGGGCATGTATGCCCAAGATCAAGTCTGGCGCTAAAGGGAGTCACTGTGCTAGCAGGCGTAATCGACGCAGATTACCAAGGGACCGTCAAAGTTCTGTTACAATCCTCAATGGGGGATCCAATCAAATTGACTAAGGGAGATCGAATAGCGCACTTGTTAATAATACCAGTTCACATGGGAAAAGTGCAGGAAAGTACTGCACCAGTAGTTAAGACTGGCCGGAATGTGGGGGGATTTGGATCAACAGATGCTCCTAAATTGGTTAACGGGGTGAAGGTGTGGGTTAAACAACCCCATGAACCACCCCGCCCGGCAGAAATCATCGCAATGGGACAGGATTTGATTGTAACTGTTCTATACAATGGAGAAGAAGCATGGGTAAATGTTCCTGTAAAACACTGCTATAGACGGGAGTGAGGAGTGGGTGCAACATGCTGTGTTCTTGTTTTACAGAATTGGGGGTGTTCTGAATGAAGTAGGAGCCACCACATTAGGAGGTGAGGCAACGGAGACGACTCCGGTCCGATGGTGGTGGAACGATTCCACTAAGCCCAGACGTCAGGAGAACACCACGTGTCTGGAGAATCAGTCTTGCAATGTCCTCAACATTACGACTGGTGACGGGTGCACCATCTACTCCTCGAACTTGAAGGTGCCGGGGGTAAAACCACAGAAGTATCTGATTGAGTGCTCTGAAAACTTAAATATTACCTGGACGTCGAAAGTAACTTGGTGTATGGGGCCCTGGAACGGCTCCAAGGTACAGTGCGAGGACAATGCAACATCAAGCGAATACACCTCTAATAAGACTGGGCCCATTGGCTGGATCAATGCAACTGAAATTATTAACAGGACTATACCAATGCTTGCTATAGCCGTGTGGGCTAGAACCCCCATAACGAGACAGTCACATGTAGAACCAATAATTGACACATGTAAACTTGTTTCTATGACAGCAAAAAGGACTAAGGTTACATGGCAAGTGACGTTTCCACTGTTGCCACAGTGTAAGCGTGCTAAACGGGCATGGTATGACACTTTCTTAGGAGGGGTTGGCACCACCCTAGGAACTTTAAACACCGTAGATAATGAAATAACTGCAAACAAGCTTGAGAATGTGGGACGACATACTCACAAAGTGGCAGACCAAATGGCTAGGTGGTTACCTCAGTCCATGGTCTCTCATCAGCAAACAGTAAACTGGGAACAACGCGCTTCAGATTGGATAATCACGGCTAGCAATGACACTCGATGGCTAAATGTGTCAACTTTCATGAACTGGACTGTATGCACTTTTAACATATTACAAGCACAGATACAGAAAAATAACATGCAAATGGCTTTAAGGACTAATAATATGCAAATATGGCAAGATATATGGAACATTAGCAGTAGCTTATGGTTAACAGTTAAACCTGAATATATTAGGTGTAATGATACAATATGTAATGGGTATTGGTTTCAATATAATGTTACCACTATGATAACCTTGTGTAGATATCACGTTTTACCTGTTGTTGCACACGGACACCCTTTGGTGCTGCTTATTATTATTATTGCTTTAATGACTATATTTAATTGCTATGTGTTTTGTGTTTTAAAACGAATTAATAATAGAGCACGACAGACAAGGTTGCTGATTTTGCGCTGAGCGAGGGACCGATTGTAATAAAAAGGTTTTCTCTGTAACAGGAGAAGGGATAAAATAAAGAAGTAAGAGGGGGTTGGTCGCTTCAGTGCAAAACCAGCTACAAAGATTGGAATGTTTGGGATGATAGCGAAAGAATGTGCAAAAACTTCTTTCTCATAAAGGGTTTCAGAATGTTTTAGGGAAAGGTTAATTAATGCAAGATGTTTTTCTGTAAGTTGTTTTGATGTCTCTAAGAAGGGTTGTTTTAGGCTTAGTAGAGATAACACATAAGTTGTCCCGTGGGAAGATGTGTGCAGAAACTGATCACTTCTGTATACACTGCTTACACGTAAGCCATTTTGGGCAAGGACACTCAATTAGTATATAAGGGAAGGTTCCGCCCTCAGTTTCTTTGGAAGCTCAACCGTGGGGAACGTGCACACCGCCCGGTATTGGACCAGGCTCACGAGTTGATCCTCTGACGAGACTGACACGCGGGCTCCCTCAGTCTACTGGTCTAGGATGATGGCTCTGGGTCTTTTGATATTACTGTAAGTATAGTATAATTCACATATCTGTATTACTGTAAGTCAATAGTATAAATCATATATCTTTATATATATTACTGTAAGTCAATAGTACAATTCCTATATCTGCATGTATATTGCTATTATATTGTATGTAACTGATATTATATTTGATCAAGTAAACAATTGAAGTACTGGACCTTTCCTCTCTGATTCTTGCCTGCTTATTTTCTGTTAAAACCTTTGAACCATTTTCCCAAACTAAAACAACAGTTAAAAATCTTTTAGCATTGTTATACCATGGAAGACCCAAACAGTGTCTGATTTAAAGAGAACATCCCGTAGAGTTGAGCGTAAATGGAGGAAGACTAAAATAACTATCCACTATGAAATATTAAAAGTTAAAATAACAGAATACAATAACACAGTCCATCTTGAGAGGCGCTGCTATTTCTCTAAGATTATAAATAACAATGCTAGTAATCCCAGAGTCTTATTTTCGACGATTGATCGTCTGTTAAACCCAGGTAACTCAAAGGAATGCCTCCTAAGTACTTTCAGTAAAACCTGTGAGGCTATTGCTGTATTTTTCAATCAAAAAATTCATGATATTAGAAATAACATAGTATTTCTCCCCAACACTAAGGATCCTCCTAAATCCTAGCATTCCGTCATAAACAAATTAAACTCTTTCACTAGGATAGATTTACCTGATTTACATAAAATAATTTCTCAACTGAAACCCTCCACCTGCGTCCTTGACCCAACACCAACAAATTTTTTCAAAGAAGTATCAGGCGTGCTAATCGATAATGTTCTTGACATAGTAAATTCGTCATTAGATACAGGGGTCTTCCCAGACTGTCTTAAGACTGCTGTAGTTAAACCTCTACTTAAGAAAAATAATCTCAACCCCTTTGCTCTTGAAATTTTTAGACCCATCTCTAACCTGCCTTTCTTAAGTAAAATTCTAGAGAAGGCAGTCATTATGCAGTTAAATGAGCACCTCAATAAACATGCTATTCTTGATAAATTTCAGTCAGGTTTTAGAACAAATCACAGCACAGAAACTGCACTCGTTAAAGTAGTAAATGACTTGCGGGTAAATGCAGACAAAGGCCATTTATCTGTTCTTATCCTCCTAGATCTGAGTGCCGCATTTGACACACTTGATCATAATATTCTTAGAAATCGCCTTAGTCAATGGGTGGGCATCTCTGGCAGTGTCTTAAATTGTTATGAATCCTACCTGGCAGGGAGAAAATTCTTTGTTAGTTGTGGTAATTACAACTCAAAGACACATGGTATTCTATATGGTGTTCCACAAGGCTCTATCCTGGGTCCACTGCTCTTCTCAATCTACATGCTTCCGTTAGGTCAGATTATCTCAGGGCACAACGTGAGCTACCACAGCTATGCTGATGACACACAGCTGTATTTATCAATAGCACATGATGACCCCAATTCTCTTGATTCACTAACACAATGTCTGACTTGTATTTCAGAATGGATGAATAGTAACTTTCTCAAACTAAATAGAGAGAAAACTTAAATCTTAGTGATTGGCAATAATGGATACAATGAGGCTATTAGAAATAAACTGGATGCATTAGGATTAAAAGTCAAGACGGAGGTAAAAAGCTTAGGGGTAACTGTTGATTGTAATCTGAATTTTAAATCGCATATTAATCAGATCACTAGGACAGCATTTTTTCACTTAAGAAACATAGCAAAAGTTAGACCTCTTATATCATTGAAAGATTCTGAGAAATTAGTTCACGTGTTTGTTTTCAGTCGGCTAGATTACTGTAACGCAATCCTCTCAGGAATACCCAAAAAAGACATCAATCGTTTGCAACTAGTGCAGAATGCAGCTGCTAGAATCCTAACCAGGAAAAGAAAATCCGATCACATTTCTCCAGTTTTGATGTCACTACACTGGTTACTTGTGTCATTCAGGATTTATTTTAAAATTCTGCTTATGGTTTATAAAGCCTTAAATAATCTCGCTCCACCTTATATATCGGAATGTCTGACATCTTATATTTCAAATCGTAACCTCAGATCCTCAAATGAGTGTCTCCTTAGAATTCCAAGAGCAAAACTTAAAAGAAGTGGTTAGGCGGCCTTCTGCTGTTATGCACCTAAAATCTGGAATAGCCTGCCAATAGGAATTCGCCAGGCTAATACAGTGGAGCACTTTAAAAACTGCTGGAAACACATTATTTTAACATGGCCTTCTCATAACTTCACTGTAATTTAATCCTGATACTCTGTATATCCAATTCAGTATAAAAACTATTCATGGTGGCTCTAAAATCTGTACTAACCTCTACTCTCTCTCCTGTTTCCTTTTCCGGTGTCCTTTTAGTGGTGGCTACTCAAAGCACCGTGATGTTCCAACAGTGATGGATTAAAAGCCAGAAGTCTGCATGACCATCATCATCAAGTCCTTCCGTGAGAACCCTAATTACAAAGAGGACTATTTCATTTATGTTAGGTAGAATGCCCAGAGGGACTGGGCAGTCTCCTGGCCTGGAACCCCTGCAGATTTTATTTTTTTCTCCAGCCGTCTGGAGTTTTTTCTGTCCCCCCTGGCCATCGGACCTTACTCTTTTTCTATGTTAACTAATGTTGTCTTATTTTAATTTCATATTTTGTCTTTTATTCTTATTTTCTTCAATTTGTAAAGCACTTTGAGCTACTTTTTGTATGAAAATGTGCTATATAAATAAATGTTGTTGTGAGGGTACAGTCTAGCTTAATTGCAATTGAGGTGCTGCACCCATGGAGGTAGATAAAAAGGGAGCTTGCACAGTAAAGAGAAGATTAGAGAGAAAAAAAGGGAGGATAAAAGGAGGATGTTAAAAGACTGGACAGAAGAAGGCAGGAGACGGAGGAAGTTGGTGCAAGTGAACGAGGGAGAGATAGAAAGCAGGCAGTGGCATGAAAGTCACTTGGGGAGCATGCAGCCGATGCTCAGTGGCTAAAGGAGGTCACTAGGGCTGAGCAATCTGGGAGCTGGACCGACTCACTGCAAAGCCTGGAGAGGGGGCAGCACAGTTGCAGGGGAATTGGAAGGATCCGTGAGGCACCCTGCTGGAGCCACAGAAGGCTACAGGCGCCCAAGTCTAGGAGGAGATGCAGAAGGTGGGCTGAACTACTGGTTAGTCATCTCCTTGGCTGCAATCGACCACTAGGAGTTAGCTGAAGAGACATACATTTCCAAAGGGATGCACCAGGGACTGCATTTTTAAAGGATAGATTCCTGCCATGTTTTAACCTCACTTTTAAAGGATTATTTATTTGATTAATTTTAACTGAACACCTTCACTTCTTTTTATTGGATTATTTATTTATTGAACTTTTTGCATTGCACTGTTTGAACACTGTATGTTTTGACTGTTTAAATTAAAGCACTATAGCACCTTTATGCACCCACCCCTTGTCTGGCTGTGTGTGTCCCCTGGCTCATCCCTCGGTTGCATTATTAGCTGTGGCAGGTTTCAGAGGCTCCTGGGATGCAACTGACACTGCAGCTACCCAGCACCATCACACGGACACACAAATTACCTATACTGGGGCTGAAAGCTGCTACCATCGCAACTCCATTATGCTTACTGTAAAAATTATTATTGAATGCAAAAAAAAAAAAAAATCCAGCCTAAAGCAATGTGTGAAAGTTACACAATAAAATCACAAATATTGTTTTGTAAGAAGAAAGTTGTAATAAGATAGTTTGAATAATGTGGACAACAGCAGCCTGAAGGATGTTCGTATACACAGAAATAATGTCCATGGTGGCCATAATAAGGCCATCCACACACACAGTATCCTGTAAAAGCCATACGAAGTGTACAAAATATCTAACACAGGAATGTGACAATAACAGAAATGGTGAAATATGAAAGTCAATGAATTGAGATAACAGTTATAAAACTGAGACTTTAGGACAGACTGGAGGGTTTTCAATAATTTTATGTCTTTTGATTAGCAAAATTAATCAGAAAATATGAGGAATACAGTTTCTCTTAACACTAGAATTACCAGAGTCTAAGAAAAAATTCGTTGATCAGGCCCACCTTAAAACCGTTCTCACCTCTCTTTAGTCTTCTAAATGTGCCGTTTAAGACAAGCAGCAAAAAACCAGCTATTCCATCCCCCACCATCGCAAAACGTTCACTAGTTTTCCCAGCTCATGTCTTGTTTGATTATCTGGGAGTGACTGAACTGGTGTTTTAGAGTGGAAATAACAGATTGTTATTTGGAACACACGCATTTCATGTGTGTTCCGTTTCTACAGTAATCTGTGTAAACACATTGTTAAAACAGAAACTTTTTCATATTTTAGTAATAAATGTTACAAAATGTAGGCATAAACTATAGAATGTGTGAAGCCTGATTTCCAAAGATCAAATAAATACTTTCACAAAAGGTTCGAGAATGATACAACAGCTTCAGTGGCGTAACGCTGAGATTTGCTGACTCAGAGCACGGCAGCCCTGCCGCCCCGTAGAGACCCGAGTTCGATTTCCCGCTGGGGAGGAAGTGTTGTTTTTTTTTTTCTTTGTAGCCTCAAACGGACAGAAAATTTATAAATTGGTATGCACTGTAAATTGTTAAGTTTAAAATATTGATCACGGTTATTTCTGTTGATTAATTCATACTTATTTACTTAGAGTCACAACAGGAGCTTATTCAGCTTCTGATCTGACTCTAAGTAACGGCACCAGTATAAATCACACCCAATCTGACGCTGTTCGTTTTCAAATAATATTGCATTACTTCGACGATGTTTTCTGATTGGTACTATTCATGTCATAAAATGATTTCTTCAAAACATCACATATATTTCTTTTGAGATAATGAATAGAGCTGCAAATTACAGGTGCTTGTTCAGTGTAATAGGAACCATAGCACAGAGAGGTATGTACACTGCAACACAAGTACACGTCGTAAATGTAGGAAGGGCGCTCCTTGGGTGAGCTATAGCGCGTCTTTATGTGAAAACAGCAGTGTCAGATGGGGAGTATCTGATGATTGCATATAGCGCTGAAGTTACTGCTCTTTACTATGCTTTCCTCTGCATGTCCTAGAGTACAAAAGAAACAACATACAGCAACATGTGGGGACTGGCAAGACTGAGGGAAAAAAAAACATAGCGCGTCTTCATGTGAAAACTGCAGTGACAGATAGGGTAGGGAAGGATCCTGAACACGACGGAGAGAAAAGTGAATAAAAAAAAAAACAAAGCTAACTTTTACAAATATCATAAATTACACCGGCTGTTACAGTCTGAAATCAAATGTATCTTTTTATTCTAAAATAGTAAAAATAAGAGCAGGGAGTCGAGCAGGATCGAACTCGTGACGTTTTGATTCCCAGTCAGCAACTGATACTGTTGCGCCATCACGGGCCGTCGTAGTAAATGAATGTCAATGTCGCACACTAAGGCGACTTTTTTTTTCTGCAGTTATATTTTTGAATAAAAGCACACTTGTTCTGTTATATTTGTACCTTTCGTGAAAGTGTTTCTTTGATATTTGGACTTCAGGCTTCATACATTATATAGTTTATGCCTACATTTTGTCATTTACTACTAGAATATGAAAAACGTTTCTGTTTTAAAAATGTGTTTACACAGATTACTGTAGAAACGGAACACACATGAAATGCGTGTGTTCCAAATAACGATCTATTATTTCCACTCTAAAACTCCACTTCACTCCCAGATAATCAATCAAGGCATGAGCTAGGAGAAGTTCGTGCACGTTCTAAGTCGGTGGGGGGATGGAATAGCTGGCTGCTGACAGCTTGTCTTTATCTGCACATTTAGAGCACAAAGGACGCTGGCGGAGAGGTGCCAACGGATTTAAGAAGCAATTTAAGGTGGGACGGATCTACGAGCTTTTCTGTAGGCTCTGTTAATTCTAGTGTTAAGTAGCTCGTAACACGAGGTGTCATTTAATTGCCAAAGACCTTCCTGTATATAAAGGGATGTATCCATAACTACAATTGCCACCCTTTACCAGCTGGTAATATAATATTGGAATAATTTTAAATAATGTAGTGCATTACATTAACCTCTGGAAATGTTAGTAAATTATGCTTAGTTTTTTCTATGTTTCTAATAACTAAATGACAAAATGTGTCAATTTCTGCACTCACAGGACCAGGAAGCATAAACATAGATTTAGAGGAAAGACCCATATGTTGCATAGCACCTTTTAAAAAAGGCAAACTTTCCTATAGATCTCAATCACACGTGTTCAATGGTTAATATTTAAAGGTAGGTACAAAAGAGAGGCTCTTAGACAAGATGGACATTTTGTGCATAGTTAAGAGTCTCTGAGGAGATATTAATTTTTGGAATCTGACCAGTTTCTTCCGTGTATGACTTACGTGATGATGAGTACTGGGTGCTCTATAAGGTCTGCCAGACCTTAGAGTATACTGATCTAAAAAAAGAAGCTGTAGGCACATGGTCTGTATTAGAGTCAATAGAAGAAAGTGAATATGAGGGGAAAAAAAACATCAGGAGAAGAACACAATTGTTTACTAGATTTGAAATAATGTTGAGATCTACCTGTGGTGGGATGGCACCCTGCCCAGGATTTGTTCCTGCCCTGTGCCCTGCACTGGCTGGGATAAGCCCTAGCAGACCCCCATGAACCTGTGTTAGGATATAGCGGGTTGGAGAATGACTGGACTGACGGTTGAGATCTATTGACC
Source organism: Erpetoichthys calabaricus (assembly GCF_900747795.2). Lineage (NCBI taxonomy): Eukaryota > Metazoa > Chordata > Cladistia > Polypteriformes > Polypteridae > Erpetoichthys > Erpetoichthys calabaricus. Next base: position 159,890,888 of record NC_041397.2, on the reverse strand, counting down.
GGGGATAGCCATTTATACACAAAACCCACAGTATAATCACATGCACCTCTATCAAATTCTTTTCTTTATAAGATTTAAGGTCACATTCAAAAGAGGTGACATATTTCTTACAATCTTCCAATATTAAATTATAATTAGCACTATCTAGGCTATTAGTATATTCTTTATGTAAATCATCAATTTGACCCGCAAATTGGTCACCTCATTATTTGAAGTTTTGATTAATAACAATAAATCAAGGGGACATTTATTAAGTACTAGCAAAATACCCACGCTTCGCAGCGGAGAAGTAGTGTGTTAAAGAAGTTATGTAAACATATATATATACATAAACATATATACTTATATACATATCTACATATACACATATCTACATATATACATATATATATATATATATATACATATAGACATCCACATATATATACATATTTCAACATATATATACACATACATATACACACATACATACATACACACATATATATATATATATAAATATATATACAGTGGTGTAAAAAACTATTTGCCCCCTTCCTCATTTCTTATTCTTTTGCATGTTTGTCACACAAAATGTTTCTGATCATCAAACACATTTAACCATTAGTTAAATATAACAGAAGTAAACACAAAATGCAGTTTTTAAATGATGGTGTTTATTATTTAGGGAGAAAAAAAATCCAAACCTACATGACCCTGTGTGAAAAAGTAATTGCCCCCTTGTTAAAAAATAACCTAACTGTGGTGTATCACACCTGAGTTCAATTTCCGTAGCCACCCCCAGGCCTGATTACTGCCACACCTGTTTCAATCAAGAAATCACTTAAATAGGAGCTGCCTGACACAGAGAAGTAGACCAAAAGCACCTCAAAAGATAGACATCATGCCAAGATCCAAAGAAATTCAGGAACAAATGAGAACAGAAGTAATTGAGATCTATCAGTCTGGTAAAGGTTATAAAGCCATTTCTAAAGCTTTGGGACTCCAGCGAACCACAGTGAGAGCCATTATCCACAAATGGCAAAAACATGGAACAGTGGTGAACCTTCCCTGGAGTGGCCGGCCGACCAAAATTACCCCAAGAGCGCAGAGACGACTCATCCGAGAGGTCACAAAAGACCCCAGGACAACGTCTAAAGAACTGCAGGCCTCACTTGCCTCAATTAAGGTCAGTGTTCACGACTCCACCATAAGAAAGAGACTGGGCAAAAATGGCCTGCATGGCAGATTTCCAAGACGCAAACCACTGTTAAGCAAAAAGAACATTAGGGCTCGTCTCAATTTTGCTAAGAAACATCTCAATGATTGCCAAGACTTTTGGGAAAATACCTTGTGGACTGATGAGACAAAAGTTGAACTTTTTGGAAGGCAAATGTCCCGTTACATCTGGCGTAAAAGGAACACAGCATTTCAGAAAAAGAACATCATACCAACAGTAAAATATGGTGGTGGAAGTGTGATGGTCTGGGGTTGTTTTGCTGCTTCAGGACCTGGAAGGCTTGCTGTGATAGATGGAACCATGAATTCTACTGTCTACCAAAAAATCCTGAAGGAGAATGTCCGGCCATCTGTTCGTCAACTCAAGCTGAAGCGATCTTGGGTGCTGCAACAGGACAATGACCCAAAACACACCAGCAAATCCACCTCTGAATGGCTGAAGAAAAACAAAATGAAGACTTTGGAGTGGCCTAGTCAAAGTCCTGACCTGAATCCAATTGAGATGCTATGGCATGACCTTAAAAAGGCGGTTCATGCTAGAAAACCCTCAAATAAAGCTGAATTACAACAATTTTGCAAAGATGAGTGGGCCAAAATTCCTCCAGAGCGCTGTAAAAGACTCATTGCAAGTTATCGCAAACGCTTGATTGCAGTTATTGCTGCTAAGGGTGGCCCAACCAGTTATTAGGTTCAGGTGGCAATTACTTTTTCACACAGGGCCATGTAGGTTTGGATTTTTTTTTCTCCCTAAATAATAAAAACCATCATTTAAAAACTGCATTTTGTGTTTACTTGTGTTATATTTGACTAATGGTTAAATGTGTTTGATGATCAGAAACATTTTGTGTGACAAACATGCAAAAGAATAAGAAATCAGGAAGGGGGCAAATAGTTTTTCACACCACTGTATATACACATACAGACACATTATATATATATATATATATATATATATATATACATATAGCAAAATACCCACGCTTTGCAGCGGAGAAGTAGTGTGTTAAAGAGGTTATGTAACCATATATATACATAAACATATATACATATACAGTAATCCCTCGCTATATCGCGCTTTGCCTTTCGGGGCTTCACTCCATCGCGGATTTTATATGTAAGCATATTTAAATATATATCGCGGATTTTTCGCTGCTTCGCGGGTTTCTGCGGACAATGGGTCTTTTAATTTCTGGTACATGCTTCCTCAGTTAGTTTGCCCAGTTGATTTCATACAAGGGACGCTATTGGCAGATGGCTGAGAAGCTACCCAACTTACTTTTCTTTCTCTCTCTCTTGCGCTGACTATCTATGATCCTGACGTAGGGGGTGTGAGCAGGGGGGCTGTTCGCACACCTAGACAATACGGACGCTCGTCTAAAAATGCTGAAAGATTATCTTCACGTTGCTACCTTCTGTGTGCAGCTTTTAAGTATGCTGCACGGTGCTTCGCATACTTAAAAGCTCAAAGGGCACGTATTGATTTTTGACTCTGTCTCTCTCTCTCTCTCTTCCTGCTCCTGACGGAGGGGGTGTGAGCTGCCGCCTTCAACAGCTTTGTGCCGCGGTGCTTCGCATACTTAAGAGCCAAACAGCCCTATTGATTTGTTTGCTTTACTCTCCGTTTCCTTTGAAGAGGAAGATATGTTTGCATTCTTTTAATTGTGAGACAGAACTGTCATCTCTGTCTTGTCATGGAGCACAGTTTAAACTTTTGAAAAAGAGACAAATGTTTGTTTGCAGTGTTTGAATAACGTTCCTGTCTCTCTACAACCTCCTGTGTTTCTGCGCAAATCTGTGACCCAAGCATGACAATATAAAAATAACCATATAAACATATGGTTTCTACTTCGCGGATTTTCTTATTTCGCGGGTGGCTCTGGAACGCAACCCCCGCGATGGAGGAGGGATTACTGTATATACATATCTACATACACACATCCACATATACATACATAAATATATATATATATATATACATATATACATACATATATATATATATATATATATATATATATATATATATATATATATATATATATATATATATATAATAATATACATATCTACATATATATATATATATATTATATACATATACAAATTTACATACTACATATATATATATATATATATATATATATATAATAAATATATATATACATATACAAATTTATATATCTACATATATATATATATCTATAAATATATATATATATATATATATATATATATATATATATATAATATAGATATATATAGACATACATATATAAATACATACATTCACATATATATATATATATATATATATATATATATATATATATATATATATATATATATACTGTATATACATATCTACTTAGTGGCTCCTGTATTTAGGATATAGCAGGTTGGATAATGGACGGATGGACATTTGTATGAATAGCCCCATTTGCCCGTTTTCGTTTTTTTTTCTTTCTTCAGTAATATTTCAGCAAACCCGGAGCTTGTCAGTTCAAATCCTGGTACTGACACCACTGTGTGACCCTGAGGAAGTCACTTCACCTGCCTGTGCTGCAAAAAACAAAAGTAATGTAACAAATTGTACCTCAGATGTTGTAAGTTGGTGGAATAAAGGCATAAGTAAAATAGATAAATACGTATTATACACATAGCAACTATTCATTTATTTTCAGTTAAGTCATCTGCAGCAAACTTTTATAAATGAGGGTTTCTGATTTTTAGATAGTGCAAACTGTTACTTCTTTATTGACGTTTTCTCTTGGAGAGCTTTTTTCATTTCATTGAAAATGAAAGCAGCAGCTGCCAAAATATGTAGCTTTCTTATTAATTTTTCAACATTGTGTAAAATAAATGTATAAAGTAACATAAAAGGTTTAAATACTGGTTATTCTTTTACACTAAAATATTACTACAGAGATACAAAAAAAGTAAAATGGATATGTTCTTTTTCTTTAAGGAGATTAAATATTACTGAAGAAAGAAAAAAAAAAATTAAACAGCCAAATGGGGCTATGCATACGAACTTAAAAGGTTTAAATAAAACAGAAATATATATTTTATTTTTACTTGCTTAACTTGTGGAGGGTGTATCCTGTAGCAAAGCCCTAACTTTTTTCGTGAAAGCCCGTTTCAGTCAATAAGTCTTAAAAAAACGTGTAAAGATATTGACAATAAGCTAAGTCATCTGCAGCAAAGTTTTATAAATGAGGGTTTCTCCTTTTTAGACAATAAGCTACGCAAACCCAGGAAGACATGGAATCGTTTAAATCAAGTATCATTACATCTTCCTTTCTTAAAGAGAAGTAAGGCAGTACTTATAAGCTTACATATTTATATAGACATACATATATATATATATATATATATATCTATATGTGAAGCCGTGCAAGCACACTCTTTTGAGAATGCAACGTATAGTTGTACAGAAGAAAAGCAATCTTGCCTCAAATGAATGGCAACCTTTTGTAGGTCTATGAACTTAATTTAAACTTTAGGTTTACACGGTGCTTTCTTTCCGAAGTACCTGCACTCATGAATATGTCTGTATGTGTCAGTCGGTCAAATCCACGCGCTTCGCACCGGCGAAGTACCGCTTTTAAATTTTTATTAAGAAGAAAATAAAACGTTTTAAATTGAGGGAAAATATACTAATAACAGTTTGTTAAGGATCAGTTTTTTTGTGAAGCTGCCTTTACTCGAGTGATCACTTCGACCTGACTTGGTGGCCAAGTGTAAGCGTTACCTGGAAGTAACCACCCATAAAATCAGATTGTGAATCAGACTACGAATGCCGTGAATGTAATTACACACTCACTGCACTTGCTTACGGTAATCGAACCTCGGACGTCAGCGCTAGAGGGGCTTAGCAGCGGTGAAGTATTGCTTTTAAATTTTAATTAAGAACAAAAGAAAACCTCAGAGGTTCGATTCCCGAAAGGGAGTGAAGTGAGTGTCCGGTTACCTAGCAGGTAACGCTTATGGTCGGACAGCAAGTGACGTAACATCAGCCACGGTGCCTTCAGTTGTGAGAAGCAGATCATAGAATGATTGAAAATAGGTTTGCATTTACCTTTTTAGTAAAAGGCGAGCTTTTAAGCCTGAGAAATGACCCCGTAAATGCACACGTTTAATTGCACATGTGTTAATATGTATGGTTACACAGTATTAAAAGACAGTGAAGAACGTGATTTACCTTTGTTCCCGCGTTTGATAAAAGGCGAGCTTTTAAGCCTGAGAAATCACCCCGTAAATGCACACATTTAATTGCACGTGTTAATATGTATGCTTACACAGTATTAAAAGACACTCAAAAATTAACGTCATTTACCATCAGCCACGGTGCCTTCAGTTGTGAGAAGCAGATCATAGAATGATTGAAAATAGTTTTGCATTTACCTTTTTAGTAAAAGGCGAGCTTTTAAGCCTGAGAAATCACCCCGTAAATGCACACGTTTAATTGCACATGTGTTAATATGTATGCTTACACAGTATTAAAAGACAGTCAAAAATTAACGTCATTTACCTTCGTTCCCTCGTTTGACTCGTGCTGTAAATCTCTTCCTTGTTTTTAGGTCACGTGATTACGTAGGAGGCGTGATGACGCGATACGTGACTCCGCCTCCTCCATTACAGTATATGGACAAAAAATATGTTCCAGTTATGACCATTACGCGTAGAATTTCGAAATGAAACCTGCCTAACTTTTGTAAGTAAGCTGTAAGGAATGAGCCTGCCAAATTTCAGCCTTCCACCTACACGGAAAGTTCGAGAATTAGTGATGAGTGAGTCAGTCAGTCAGTCAGTCAGTCAATCAGTCAGTCAGTGAGGGCTTTGCCTTTTATTAATATGTATAGATAGAGCACCACCACCCCCCCATACAAGATTAGTATTATCTTTGAAAAGAGTGGGCCTTTTTTTATATTGTAACCCACGGGGAATGTGTTGCATGAATGTTTTAAAAGGTAATCTAATCACTACTCTGTAGGGTGATATTACTCAAACACAGATCTAAATGCGGTTCAAAATGTGTCATTTATCTGTTGTTATGTCTGTGCCTTTTGTTATACTTAGGTAAAACCTTATGGTCCATCCATTAACGTATTGCAGAACATAAAAGCAACATCGGGACCAAATCTATGAAACATTTCGTTTCTAGTTATTTCATTACTACAAACCACAAACTTTCAGACCTTCGGTTTACCATTTTTGAAATATTAAAACCATAACCTGGTCAGGGTAACTTTGATAATTTACTGTTATGCAGGGAAGCACACTGGACATTTTATTTATTTGGTTTTTTTTTTTTACAACCCATTGGTCTGAAGGAGTCACTTGATTGGGCATGTTTTCTGTGATATACCCGAGAGTATACATTCTCTTGTTTTCATTTCCGTTCAAACAGTCGCAGACTTCTGTGCTGTGTATGGATTGTGTGAAGTAATTCTGTTTTTTCATTATTTTCACTCTGCATCAAATACTAGCTTTCTAGTTCTATTGTATTGAGTTTGTATTCTGTTTGGTTTTTCTCTTAGCTAGTTACAAGCCCCACAGTCAATATTTTTTCAGTATTTATTTATATACTGGTGAGTTAAGCTTCGCCTCATGTTAAGAAGTTTCTTCCTTAAGTGCTTACACATTTTGTTATAATTAATTTACAATTACTGTTTCTAATGCTCATACACCTTTCATTGTTGATCATTTGAATGATGATGGATCTACTATTATGAGCACCTGACCTTAAACAACAGGTAGTTTAATGTCTGTGTGTAGGTAGGTAGGTAGATAGGTAGATAGATAATCTATCAATCAATGGGAATCAGAATTCTGCCTGGTTTGTAGGGGATCAAATACTGATTTCTCTCAGTGACACGCAAATCAATTTATAACTTTTATGTAATTTGTTTTTTCTTGATTTTTGGAAGATATTCTGTCTCTATCCATAAAAACTACCATATAAAATAGAGACTATTCATTTTTTTTGTAAGTGAGCAAACTTAGAAATTCATCAGAGGATCAAATACTTATCTCCCCCACTGTACTCTGATAAACTGTTTTTTATTCATTGATTGATTCATTTTTCTGAATATATAATTTTGGTTAGGTTTCTCCCCTCCTCGAACCGCCACCTTATCGTGGTGGAGGGGTTTGCGTGTCCCAATGATCCTAGGAGCTCTGTTGTCCAGGGCTTTATGCCCCTGGTAGGGCCACCCAAGGCAAACTGGTCTTAGGTGAGGGATGAGACAAAGTGCAGTTCAATAAAACCTCCATGATGAATACAAAATTTGGACAGCGTTTTCCGTCACCCAGACGCGGGTCACCGGGGCCCCCCTCTGGAGCCAGGCCTGGAGGTGGGGCTTGATGGCGAGCGCCTGGTGGCCGGGCTTGCATCCATGGGGCTCGGCCGGGCACAGCCCGAAGAGGCAACGTGGGTCCCCCTTCCCATGGGCTCACCACCTATGGGAGGGGCCAAGGAGGTCAGGTGCAGTGAAAGTTGGGTAGTGGATGAAGGCGGGGACCTTGGCGGTCCGATCCTCGGCTACAGAAGCTGGCTCTTGTGACGTGGAATGTCACCTCTCTGAAGGGGAAGGAACCTGAGCTTGTGCGTGAGGTTGAGAGGTTCCGGCTAGATATAGTCGGACTCACCTCAACGCACAGCTTGGACTCTGGAACCAATCTCCTTGAGAGGGGCTGGACTCTCTACCACTCTGGAGTTGCCCCCGGTTAGAGGCGCAGAGCGGGTGTGGGCATACTTATTGCCCCCCGACTTGGAGCCTATACATTGAGGTTTACCCCGGTGGACAAGAGGGTAGCCTCCCTCCGCCTTCGGGTGGGGGGACGGGTCCTAACTGTTGTTTGTGCGTATGCACTAAACAGCAGTTTGGAGTACGTGGAGGGGGTGCTGGAGGGCACACCTTCTGGGGACTCCCTCGTACTGCTGGGAGAATTCTATGCTCACGTGGGCAATGACAGTGAGACCTGGAAGGGCGTGACTGGGACGAATGGAACCCCCGATCTGAACCCGAGTGGTGTTTTGTTATTGGACTTCTGTGCTCGTCACGGATTGTCCATAACAAACACCATGTTCAAGCATAGGGGTGTTCATATGTGCACTTGGCACCAGGACACCCTAGGCCTCAGTTCGATGATCGATTTTGTGGTCGTGTCGTCGGACTTGCGGCCACATGTCTTGGACACTCGGGTGAAGAGAGGGGCGGAGCTGTCAACTGATCACCACCTGGTGGTGAGTTGGCTCCGATGGTGGGGGAGGATGCCGGTCAGGCCTGGTAGGCCCAAACGTGTTGTGAGGGTCTGCTGGGAATGTCTGGCAGAGCCCCCTGTCAGAAGTAGCTTCAACTCTCACCTCCAGCAGAACTTCGACCATGTCCCGAGGGAGGTGGGGGACATTGAGTCCGAATGGGCCATGTTCCGTGCCTCTATTGTTGAGGCAGCTGACCGGAGCTGTAGCTGTAAGGTAGTCGGTGCCTGTCGTGGCGGCAATCCCCGAACCCATTGGTGGACAACGGCGGTGAAGGATGCCGTCAAGCTGAAGAAGGAGTCCTACCGGTCCCTTTTGTCCTGTGGGACTCTGGAGGCAGCTGACAGGTACCGGCAGGCCAAGCGGAATGCGGCTTTGGTGGTTGCGGAGGCAAAAACTCAGGCATGGGAGGAGTTTGGGGAGGCGATGGAGAACGACTTTCGGACGGCTTCGAGGAGATTCTGGTCCACCGTCCGGCATCTCAGGAGGGGGAAGCAGTGCAGTGTCAACACTGTGTATGGTGGTGATGGTGCGCTGCTGACGTTGTGGGTCGGTGGGGGGAGTACTTCGAAGACCTCCTCAATCCCACTTACATGCCTTCCAATGAGGAAGCAGAGCCTGGGGACTCAGAGGTGGGCTCCCCCATCTCTGGGACTGAGGTCACAGAGGTGGTCAAAAAACTCCTTGGTAATAGGGCCCCAAAGGTGGATGAGATACGCCCGGAGTTCCTCAAGGCTCTGGATGTTGTAGGGCTGTCTTGGTTGACATGCCTCTGCAACATCGCATGGACATCAGGGACAGTGCCTCTGGATTGGTAGACTGAGGTGGTGGTCCCCCTCTTTAAGAAAGGGGACCGGAGGGTGTGTTCCAACTACTCAGCCTCCCTGGAAAAGTCTATCCGGGGGTTCTGGAGAGGAGGGTCCATCGGAGGAACAGTGTGGTTTTCGTCCTGGTCGCGGAACAGTGGACCAGCTCTACACCCTTAGCAGGGTCCTGGAGGGTGCATGGGAGTTCGCCCAACCAGTCTACATGTGTTTTGTGGACTTGGAAAAGGCGTTCGACCGTGTCCCTAGGGGAATCCTGTGGGGGGTGCTCCGAGAGTATGGGGTACCGGATCCCCTGATAAGAGCTGTTCGGTCCCTGTATGATCGGTGCCAGAGCTTGGTCCACATTGCCGGCAGTAAGTCGAACCCATTTCCAGTGAGAGTTGGACTCCGCCAGGGCTGCCCTTTGTCACCGATTCTGTTCCTAACTTTTATGGACAGAATTTCTAGGCGCAGCCAGGGCGTTGAGGGGGTCCAGCTTGGTGGACTCAGGATTGGGTCACTGCTTTTTGCAGATGATGTTGTCCTGTTTGCTTCATCAGGCCGTGATCTTCAGCTCTCTCTGGATCGGTTCGCAGCTGAGTGTGAAGCGGCTGGGATGGGAATCAGCACCTCCAAATCCGAGACCATGGTCCTCAGCCAGAAAAGGGTGGAGTGCCCTCTCAGGGTTGGTAGCGAGATCCTGCTCCAAGTGGAGGAGTTCAAGTATCTCGGGGTCTTGTTCACGAGTGAGGGAAGAATGGAGTGTGAGATCGACAGGCGGATCGGTGCGGCGTCCGCAGTGATGCGGGCTCTGCATCAGTCTGTCGTGGTGAAAAAGGAGCTGAGCCGCAAGGCGAAGCTCTCAATTTACCAGTCGATCTATGTTCCTACCCTCACCTATGGTCATGAGCTATGGGTAGTGACCGAAAGAACGAAATCACAAATACAAGCGGCTGAAATGAGTTTTCTCCGCAGGGTGTCTGGGTTCTCCCTTAAAGATAGGGTGAGAAGCTCAGTCATCCGGGAGGGGCTCAGAGTAGAGCCGCTGCTCCTCCGCATCGAGAGGAGTCAGATGAGGTGTTCCGGGCATGTCCAACCAGGAGGAGGCCCCGGGGAAGACCCAGGACACGCTGGAGGGACTATGTCTCCCGGCTGGCCAGGGAACGCCTTGGAATTCCCCCGGAAGAGCTAGAAGAAGTGGCCGGGGAGAGGGAAGTCTGGGCATCTCTGCTCAAGCTGCTGCCCCCACGACCCGACCTCGGATAAGCGGAAGAGGATGGATGGATGGATGGATGGTTAGGTTTCTGCTTACTCTATTTGGTGGTATCATCTTTCAAAACTAGTTCTTTACATTCAGCTCAGCCAAGAAAACAGAAAGTAGAACTACCAGAGGAGTTAGTTTAAAAACATCTTAAAAGTCATCTTAGATGAGGAAAACAAAGTCCAAAAACAGACCGAGTACAAGGAGAACTTAGACTTGTGGAAGAACAGAACCTAAGTTAATGGAAAGTTAAGAATTGACCTCATCAGCCAGCTATGGTCACACATATTACCATGACAGGAATAATTCTCTTTTCATTTGACTGAAGAAGATGATAATGAGTTAGCCAAGTTAAAAGACGAGGTTAACAGAGTACCTTTTTGTCTCGTTTTCTTGCAAGTCCAGAAAGATTCTTTTTAAATTCAATATGGCTGAAAACTTGTTGAGCAGATTCTGGACCTTGTGATACCATTGCAGCCAAAAGGTTTAAGGATGTTTGAATATACCTGTTTACAGATAACAAAAAGAAATATTAACTTATTAGAGATAATTCTGAAAAATGAGTGCTAATATTCATCTTAGTGCTGGTTAATAATCTAAAATTCTGTGTAAAATTTAATTTTTTCAGTTTGCATGCACTGTCACATGACTGAATTACAATACTGACTGTCTAAAACCAATTCTAAGGATTCGTTGTGGGGGGGAACGTACATCATCATTGCTTCCCCAATCTTGACATCACTTTGTTATCCTGTAATCAAACACAGAACCAAAAGCACCATGTTATTTTTTCCTACAAACAACTAATTAGTTTAGTTTGTGAAACACTCACGCACATAAACCAAATTTTAATGTTTTTTGTATACTAACAGAAACACAATATTAATTTTGAAGCATACAGTTTTGGTCTAGTTCTGATTTCAAATAAGGACACTTCAGGCAAAGTTATCCAGGATTAATTTACTTTTAATCATACCGACTTTGGGACAATGACAATTTGATCTTGACCAAATTGTATTGCTGTCTCATTGCCTCTATAAATTGCCAACATTTACCATTAATCTAGTTTTAGGTTTCTTTGTTCTATTCCACATTGCATTCCGTTATTGGTTTCTTATTATTTTCTTGCTGGGTTGAAGGATATCTGTTTTATGAATATACTATGAATTATAAAAAAAACTTGGAAACCATACAGTACTAGATCAGTTTAGCTACAAATTACCTAAAAAAGTGTACGACCAAAATTTTCACAAATTTTACACTATTCATCACTGATTCCCCATGATACACAACAAGAACATTTATTTACATAGCAGCTCAAAGTGCTTTACAAGAAGAAAAAATATACGAAACAAAAATAAATTAGGTGATACAGTGGAACCTCGGTTCACGAACGTCTCGGTACACGTACAAATCGGTTTACAACCAAAAAGTTCGCCAAACTTTTGCCTCGGTTCACGACCACACACTCGGTATACGAACAAGCCAGTTTCCCTTTCGGGTTGTACATGTTCAGTCTCTCCCTGTGCATTTCCTGTGCAGCGAGCAAGAGAGAGAGCGAGAGAGCGCGACACACACACACACACACACACACACACAGGCAGCATGAGAGAGAGAGCCGCGCACACACACAGGCAGCGCGAGAGAGACAGACGCACTCACACAGGCAGCACGACAGAGACAGACGCACACACACACAGGCAGCGCGAGAGAGACAGACGCACACACACACACAGGCACTGCAAGACAGAGACAGACGCGCACACACACAGGCAGCTCGAGAGAGACACAGACGCACACACACACAGGCAGCGCGAGAGAGACAGATGCACACACACACAGGCAGCGCGAGAGAGACAGATGAACACACACACAGGCAGCGCGAGAGACACAAACGCACTCACACATAGGCAGCGCGAGAGAGACAGACGCGTGCACACACACACAGGCAGCGCGAGAGAGAGACAGACGCACACACACAGGCAGCGCGAGAGAGAGAGAGACGCACACACACACAGGCAGCACGAGAGAGAGACAGACGCACACACACAGGCATTGCGAGAGAGAGAGCTGGACGCATAAGGTAGGAAGGCAGTTAAAGAATGCACTGGGCTTGATTTTGTTTTCACTTCTGTTTACAGCGATCGGTTTGTAGCATGCATTGTTGCAATGTTATTTTTTTTTGGTGGTTTATTAAATTACGGATTTTTTCAAAAGTTCATTTTTTTCCCTGTGCTTAAAACTCATTAAAAAAAAAAAGTGTATTTAGCCAGCGGTTGGTAGCGCTATAGCGCGAACTATTGCAGTGTTAGTTTTCTCTGTTACTCAAGGTTTTCTCAGTGTTATTCAATGTTTTTACATTTAGTTTACTATTACTCTGTGCATTCTATGGTTTAATTAACTATATTTGTGCTTAAAAACTTAAAAAAATATATATATTTACATACAGTTCATATGGTCTGGAATGGATTAATTGTATTTACATACAATCCTATGGAAGAAATTGCTTCGGTTCACAACCAAATCGGTTTACGACCAGAGTTCTGGAACAAATTATGGTCGTGAACCGAGGTTCCACTGTACTGAGTAACAAAGAATAAGGAAAATTCAGATGGCCAAGAGGACAAAAAAAAACTCCACATGGGCTGGAGAAAAAATATCTGCAGGGGTTCCAAAGCCAAGAGACCACCCAGTCCTCACTAGGTATCTACCTAACATAAATGATCTAAATCAGTCCTCATGGTTTTCAGGCTTCATGTGAAAGAATTGGATGAGGATGGTCATGTGGACATCTGGGGTACTGCCTTCAGTCCATCAAAGTAGGGACTGCATTGTCTCTTAATCAGATGGTGGTATCATCACCACAGAAAAAAAGGAAAAACAGAAGAAAATAGTAGGGATTAGTATGGAATGCGGAGCCTTGATAAAAATCATAATTCAATGCACATAAACTTTAACAGGGATACACAGTTTTTTTTTTAAATGCTCCACCATATTAGCCTACCAAATTTCTAATGGTAAACTATTCCAGATTTTAGGTGCATAACAGCAGAAGGCTACCTCACCACTTCTTCTAAGTTTAGCTCTTAGATCTTCAAATGAGTGTCTGCTTATAGTTCTAAGGTTATGACTTGGAGTGTAATGTGACAAGTATTCCAAAATATAGTATGGAGCAACATTATTAAAGGCTTTGTAAACCTTTTGAAGTATTTTAAAGTCAATTTTGAATTGCAAGGGTAACAAATGTAATGACATTAAAACTGGAGAGATATGCTTAGATTTTCTTTTCCTAGTTAAGATTCTGGCAGCTGCATTCTGCACTAGTTGCAACTGATTGATGGCTTTCTTAGGTAGTCCTGAAAGGAGTGTGTTACAGCAATCTAGTTGACAAAAACAAACTAATTTTAAGCATCTTGCAAAGTTATAAGGAATATAACGTTTGCCATATTCCTTAAATAAAAAATGCTCTCCTAGTAATCTGATTAATGTCTGATTTAAAATTTAATCAGAGTCAATAATTACCCCTAAATAATTATTTAAATCCATCTTGACTCTTAAGCCTAATGGATCAAGTTTATTTCTAATCAGCCTCACTACAGTGCATCCGGAAAGTATTCACAGCGCATCATTTTTTCCACATTTTGTTATATTACAGCCTTATTCCAAAATGGATTAAATTCATTTTCCATCCATCCATCCATTTTCCAACCCGCTGAATCTGAACACAGGGTCACGGAGGTCTGCTGGAGCCAATCCTAGCCAACACAGGGCACAAGGCAGGAAACAATCCCGGTCAGGGTGCCAACCCACCGCAGGACACACACAAACACACCCACACACCAAGCACGCACTAGGGCCAATTTAGATCGCCAATCCACCTAACCTGCATGTCTTTGGATTGTGGGAGGAAACCGGAGCGCCCGGAGGAAACCCACGCAGACACGGGGATAACACGCAAACTGCACATGTACAGAAGTATTCACAGCCTTTGTCATGAAGCTCAAAATTGAGCTCAGGTGCATCCTGTTTCCTCTGATCATCCTTGAGATGTTTCTGCAGCTTAATTGGAGTCCACCTGTGGTAAATTCAGTTGATTGGACATGACTTGGAAAGGCACATACCTGTCTATATAAGGTCCCACAGTTGACAGTTCATGTCAGAGAACAAACCAAGCATGAAGTCAAAGGAATTTTCTGTAGACCTCCGAGACAGGATTGTCTCGAGGCACAAATCTGGGGAAGGTTACAGAAAAATTTCTGCTGCTTTGAAGGTCCCAATGAGCACAGTGGCCTCCATCATCCGTAAGTGGAAGAAGTTCGAAACCACCAGGACTCTTCCAAGAGCTGGCCGGCCATCTAAACTGAGCGATCGGGGGAGAAGGGCCTTAGTCAGGGAGGTGACCAAGAACCCGATTGTCTCTCTGTAAGAGCTCCAGAGGTCTTCTGTGGAGAGAGGAGAACCTTCCAGAAGGACAACCATCTCTGCAGCAATCCACCAATCAGGCCTGTATGGTAGAGTGGCCAGACGGAAGCCACTCCTTAGTAAAAGGCACATGGCAGCCCGCCTGGAGTTTGCCAAAAGGCACCTGAAGGATTCTCAGACCATGAGAAAGAAAATTCTCTGGTATGATGAGACAAAGATTGAACTCTTTGGTGTGAATGCCAGGCGTCACATTTGGAGGAAACCAGGCACCGCTCATCACCAGGCCAATACCATCCCTACAGTGAAGCGAGGTGGTGAAAGCATCATGCTGTGGGGATGTTTTTCAGCGGCAGGGACTGGGAGACTAGTCAGGATATAGGGAAAGATGACTGCAGCAATGTACAGAGACATCCTGGATAAAAACCTGCTCCAGAGCGCTCTTGACCTCAGACTGGGGCGACGGTTCATCTTTCAGCAGGACAACGACCCTAAGCACACAGCCAAGATATCAAAGGAGTGGCTTCAGGACAACTCTGTGAATGTCCTTGAGTGGCCCAGCCAGAGCTCAGACTTGAATCCGATTGAACACCTCTGGAGAGATCTTAAAATGGCTGTGCACCGACGCTTCCCATCCAACCTGATGGAGCTTGAGAGGTGCTGCAAAGAGGAATGGGCGAAACTGGCCAAGGATAGGTGTGCCAAGCTTGTGGCATCATATTCAAAAAGACTTGAGGCTGTAATTGCTGCCAAAGGTGCATCGACAAAGTATTGAGCAAAGGCTGTGAATACTTATGTACATGGGATTTCTCAGTTTTTTTTATTTTTAATAAATTTGCAAAAACCTCAAGTAAACTTTTTTCACGTTGTCATTATGGGGTGTTGTGTGTAGAATTGTGAGGAAAAAAATTCATTTAATCTATTTTGGAATAAGGCTGTAACATAACAAAATGTGCTGTGAATACTTTCCGGATGCACTGCATATCCATTTTTGCTAATAACTGATATTTCTGTTTTCACCTTATTCAGTTTGAGAAAATACTACTCATCCATACAGAAACACAAGAGAGACATTGGGTCAGTGAACAAACAGTTGGGATCACCTAAAAATACAGCTATGTGTCAATAAAGTAGGGCTAAATCTGATAACTTGAGACCTTCATTGCAAATTTCTGTGTCAGTAGTAACTATATCATCACTTGAGGTTTGCTATAAACTTGAACAACTATAGAACTGTTTTTTAATCTCTAGTGCTACAAAAAGATATACTGTATTCATGTCGTGTAAAGTTCTGATCCCATGAATATGAATGTACGCCGTTTTAGCTGGTAACAATTACATCAGCTTGATTACCTGGTTGACTATTTTACAATGAAGTATATAAAGAAATAGTACTAAAAGATCAGTTAGGGATTAAAAAGATCAATCCAAAGAGAAAAACTAGCTGAATGCAGTTTCATCTGAAATACTGCCTTTACAAGCACTTGCTACTTGCCATACTACTTAGAGTCCTTGTTCAAAACAAAAAAGAGGGATGGGAGGCAAGAAGTTGGCTTTGGTGTGGTACTTCAGAGTTGAGGAAGTTGGATAGCTACTGTAACCTGAAAGGCACATAAAGAACCTGCTAAAATCTGGTTCACATTCTGGCTGTTTTTTCTCATTTACTTTGGAAAATGATTATTTCCTTATTTATTCTCCTGCATAAGGCAAGTTTAAAATAAAACAAAAATCTATGTTTGATTAATATGGAACTCTAATGTGAAGACACACTAGGTGTGCAAGCTTTCGTTACAAAAGGGAGGAAGGAAGTAATGCTACACATGATTACTATAAACTGTTTTAGTAAAGCATGATATGACTCAGGCGCCGCAGAGAGTGGCAGCCTTTTCAGCAGCTCCATGTATGACTATTCTTCTACCTTTTATTTTTCTCTTTTTTTAATTATTTTTTATTGATCACTCCTATCTTTTTGTGAATTTCCCCTTGGTGTGAATTGTGAATTTCCCCTTGGGATTAATAAAGTATCTATCTATCTATCTATCTATGATCCATGAAAGCCAAGACTCACGGATTATACACACACAAGTTACATTTATTATTTTTCATTAAAACATGTGGTTAATAAGGCCCACAACACCAAGCTGATCCGAAGTGGGCAGACACGCAAGTTCAGGGTTGGTTCATTTCTTGTAATCACTGTAATTCTGTTTGATAGGGAATGATGTAGTAATGAAACCACAGAAAGATAGAAGATCCAAAAAATAGCCTGTTGCTGAAGGGCTAATCATAATTTACTAACTAGTAGATTTTCACATTTTAAGGCACTGGAAAGACGGTAAAATAAGTATAAATATGTTCTAACATGAAGGCTACAGGCATGGTTATATGTTCTGTTTCCTATCAAATGTTGCTGAAACAAAAAAAAAAAAAAATAAGACATTTTACTCTAATGAACTAATCTACACTAATTCTAACCTATTCTAATAGCTCTGAATGTCCATTGTTGCACATTTGCAGCAGGTACTTGGATCTTGAAAGCAGCTGCAAAATATACATACATTGATCATTATTACATTGTAATAATGGGCTTTCTGCATACTTGGTGCACTGGCCTCAAACTGCAGTAGCCAAAAAAAAAACAAAAAAAAAAACCCACACACACACACACACACACAGGTCCTGTATTCTCCTCAGAGATCAATACTAGGGATGCACGATAATATCGGATTTATATCTGTATTGGCAGATAATGGGTTAAAATAATTTTATCGGCATCGGACCGATGACTAAATTTGACCGATAATTCGAACCGATATTGATGACCCATTCACTGTGTTCCAGATGTGCCCGACATTTAGGCGACGCTGGGCTACTGTGCGAAAATGTCTGCGGTGTGGAAATTTTTCAAAGTGAGTGACAGCGACATAAAATATGCCATTTGCAACACTTGTTCGACTAAAATTTTGCACAGAGGGACCAAAGTGTGAAAATTTCAATACCACCAACTTAATTACACACTTGAAGACACACCATCCTGACAAATATACAGAATTCCTCAGAGCAAAAGAGGAGAATCCTGCACCACCCCACATAAAATCAAAAACTGCAGTTGCTCAACGTGTTGATCAGTTACTTGAAAAAAATCAAAGAAATTTGATAAAGATAACCCTAAAACTCAAACAATTACTGCAAAGGTGATGGAATTTTTTGTTCTGGATGATCAGCCATTTTCTGTTGTAGAAGATACGGGATTTCGAAGACTGCTTGAGCATCTCGAGCCCCGTTACCAGATACCCAGTCACCGGTATTTTTCTGACATAGCGCTTCCAGAGTTACATAAGATTGTGGAAAGTCATGTGCACAAACTCCTTGCTGAAGATGTTACAGCCATAAGCTTTACACTGATATATGGACATTTGATACGAGTGCTATTAGTATGCTTAGTTTAACTGCTCAGGTGATCGACCGCAAGTTTGAATTGCAGAAAGCAATCTTGCACTCCCAAGAATGCTCTGGATCACACACGGGTGCTGCACTCTCTGTGGCGTTTAAAAGAATGTTTGAAACATGGAAAATGCCCAAAGAGGATTTTCATGTAGTATTACGAGACAACGCACGCAACGTTGCAAAGGCTATGGAGGTATGCGGGATCCCAAGTTTGCCATGTATGGCACATACTTTACAGCTTGCCGTGAACGACGGCGTACTATCCCAGCGCAGCGTCTCTAATACAATAGCGATCGGCAGAAAAATAGTCGGTCACTTTAAGCATTCACAATTAGCCAACTCGCATCTCAAAACTATACAAACTGAACTTGGAATGCAGCCGAATGTGCTTCAGCAAGACGTTTTGACTAGATGGAACAGCACATTCTATATGCTGCAAAGCTTGCTGGAGCAGAAAAGAGCACTTGGGGCTTATGCCTCTGATTTTGAGTTACCTGCAACTCTAACGTCTAAACAGTGGGGTTTTATTCAAGAACACAATCACACTCCTTGCTCCATTTGAACAACTGACAAAAGAAATTTGCCAGTCTGAAGCCTTGGCTTCTAACGTTATTCCCTCAGTTAATGCTTTAAAACGACTGTTGACTAAAAGCACTCATACTGAGTTTGGAGTCAAAACCAGTAAAAGCGCTCTCTTGGAGGCTGTAAACAATCATGTCATTGAGATTTACACAGAACCCATGTACTGTGTTGTCACTATTGTAGACTCGAGATACAAAGACCGTTATTTCGATGCAGATGTAAAATCACTGGCACTCAAAATGTTGCAAGCTCAGATGGAACTTGCATTGAACAAAATACAAATGAGTCAATCACAGATAGATTGTCCACAACAGAAAAGTGCCAAGATAAATGACGAGGTGACATGTACGCTCTTCGAAATCTACAACGAAATTCTTGAAGAGAACACATTGATGCCTCGAGAAAATAGCCAGATGACAACAGAGGTGAGTTTTTAAAAAAAAAAAAAAAAGGCTCTGTGGAGATCTTTACAATAAGTAAATAACTAGGGCTATCAGATCGAATATCACTATTCTATCATAATTCGAGTGTATAAACAATCTTCAAAGGCAAGAAAGAAAAACGGCAATTGAGTGTAAAAGAGCGGTTGTTGGTTTTACCTCGCACTAACTTTGGCTTCATGTTACTGAAGACGTGATGGACACTATTGTGGGATTTTACAGATCTGTTTTTGCATGTAACTTTTTAGGATCAGCCTATACGTGTTTCTGAATTGTTAACCCATATTGTTATTAGTCATTAGTTAAACAGTCGGCATCTTCTGTGTTAAACACACCCATTTTCAAGATCGCTAGTTTTCATCAAGCGACTGAGCCAACTATAGCCTATGCTTCTTTGCTTCATATTTTTGTTCGGTGCATGTAAATAAACACTTAAACTCATTTTACTTTTTTTTTTTGTTACTTTGAAAAATGCTGTCTGCTAAATAATTAATCATAATACACAAAATACTTAAAAGACCACCAAAAAGTAACATTTAATACACTTCCTTCATTTGTAAAACACGTAAAGGGTCACAATGCTTCAGTTTATTTACAGTAAAAAATAGACACAGGGACATAAGGTCCTATGGCCTCTAGGGGAAAAAAAAAAAAAAAAAGACATAAATGACTGCATTTACTTTGTTTGAGCAATCACTGACAATTTTGTTTGTTTTTCTTTTGAACATTGTCGTTAGAAAGTGCCATTTCGGTGTGTGTCTTATTTATCTTTGGCTCTCCCACAAAAAGCAACGCAATCAAATTTCAGGAATGAAAATCCACTGAAATACTGGAATAACAACTGGAGTTGGTTTCCTTCCATTGCCAAAGTAGCATGCAAGTTCCTGTCAGCCCCATGTACTAACGTGGACAGCGAGAGATTATTCAGTTTGGATTCTATGTGATCAACGAAAAGAGAAACAGAATTTCCTGCGACAAGGCAGAGATGCTCCTCCCCGTCATGCTTAAAAAAATAGAAAAGAATGATAAGCCTCCAGAAAAAAAGTTATTTATTTCTTTACCATTGTACGCTTTTCTGTTTTTTAAAATTATAGATTGGTTAGATTTATTCCATCAAAAAGAAAGAAAAAAGTATTATGTAGTATTTAATACTGCAGACTATAAAACAAAGGATCAGATAGGCAGCCAAATGTGGTTGAGCAGAAGCCATTATAATGATTGTGAGAGATGGACATCTTGATGAAGCGCCATGAGCAGTGGTGTAAACCTTTTTCTTTTTAAACTATCATCCCAACATACCCTGAATTTACTCAACCTGGGTGGATTTAAATTACATTATATGCAAGTATATTTAAGCATGAGCAAACAAAAAGCTCAGAAAGAAAAGGAAAGGGATAATGCAGCTAAAGTTTCAAAGTCTAAACCAGCCTCAAGTTCATGGTATGGCCTACCAGAGACTGACCTGGAACAGACAGGCAAAGAAACAAATCTATCTGACACAACATTGACTCCAGCCGAGAGAGAAAGTT